>NW_024061834.1:0-49475 GCF_006381635.1 Hibiscus syriacus
TTGGATAATGAACATAATCTTAGATAATGTACATAATGTGCCAATCACATCACCTTACAATGCTTTTGAAAAATCCAGCCCTCACCAGGCTCGGTCTCCATTACCTTCACAACCTCTTGCACCAACTAAAGCAACAGTATTGCAATGAAGAACTCCATAATCAAGTCCAGATAAATTATAGAAGGTAAACTATGAGATAATATAAAAAAAACAAAAAACAAAAATCTTGACCTCTTGCATTTGGGGTAAACTATGAGATAGTATAATCAGGATAAGTTACTAAAATATAAAGAATTGACCTGTTGGAGACTTGTTAACTTTTGGGGTCCTTGCATGATTAGAATTTTTATCACAATTTGTTGCCGAAGCTTCAATACCCGAATTAGATGGCGTGTTCTCTGCTCCTAGTCTATTATCATCATCACTTATATAATCACCACAATTTTTAGAACAATGGTGTTTAAGGACTTTAACATAAAAATCTGGGCTTAACCAAATACATATTGCTTAATTACCATCATTATGAGGCTTTCCATAGTTATGCGCAATGCTTCAACGAAGGAACTGTCCCTTTCATCTTTCATTACTAAGAAAGCAGCCCAGAAATTACATAATTTCAGTCACTGATGATATGTATTTTGATAGAGATGAAAGTTCTTACATTGATTGAGAAGTGCATGTCGATAATTTCGGGCCGAATCGATGAGAAGAAGTTGAATTGACTCGGCATCTTTAGCCATGGACAGTAGCAAAAACATTCAGATTTTGCGTGTCTAGAAGAATTGCAGAAAGCTGTAAAAGAAGAAAAGAAACAAGTTTAGAATCCTAGACAAGAATTTTCAGTTTAACAAAGGTACTATGTTAAGAATATGGTGGATGTAAATTTACCAAAAACTTTTTCAGCATTGGGGTTTGCAGTCGTTCATAAGCGTCTTCACAATTATTATCTGTTAGAAGCATACACTGAAATCCAACCTATAAAAAACCCCAAATTGGTTTACACGAGATTAAAAAGGAACTGTGCCCAACTACTCTTCTTATTCAGATTTCTCATAATCGTCATTCAGAAAATTCAATACAGAGACAAACTAAAAACCTATACATAAGATTATTAATTAATCAGAAATTAAAACATAACAGGGGAGAGGAAGAGAGAAACACACCTGAGAAGAAACAAAAGTATCGTAAGTGACGGAGAAATCCTTGAGCTGGTTCAAGGCGTCAACGCATCTGGAAACCTCGGGGGATTTGGAGGAAAAGGCTTCGGAGGCGGCCAAATTGGCGGCTTTCTTGGAGGCATCGAACAAATGCAGCAACTCCTTCACTTTTCTTTTTTGAGAGGAGATGTTTTTTTATGAGAGGATGGGGGAGATAAAGCATATCAGGGGAGAGATGGATGGTCTGAACGTTATGGCGTTTGTAAGCGTTTGATTTTACAAACGCCATTAAGTACTCCTCATTTTGTGGCATTTACTTCATAAACGCCACTAAAGATTTAGCGGCGTTTTTTAAAAAACGCTACCTTTTTGATTTAATTCGGCGTTTTTTCCTAAACGCCACTAAAGATACATGTCTATTGTGGCGTCTTTATGTAAACGCCGCTAAATATTAAAAATGAGTTGCATTTCTCAAAACATTTCCGCTAAAAGTGCCGCTGGTGCAGTGATTCAATTCTGTTATCAACTTCAGCCCAATTTTTATTTATTTATTTTAGAAATTTCAGCAACGGTGCTTGACCTATTTTCCGCATAGCTTGTCTCTGAACGAAGAAAAACAAGAAAAAAAAAATGAAGAATGCAGAATTGTATTCAAGTATACCATTCATAGCGTTCCCATCCCACTAGGTTTCGTCTTTCTTTCAATCGTATTGTTTTGCATAAGCGATCAGTTGCATCAACTAGCACATGCTTCAGTCCCTTATTCTCCGATCTTCAGATGATGAAAAGCACAACATTCGATCGGATACCAATCACTCACGGGACGTTCAACCTGCATGATCCCTTGTCAATGTTCGTCTTCTTCTCTAGTGTCATGCAGCCTAATTACTTTTGCTATGGCAAAAAAAAAATACAAACTTTCGATGTACTTATAAATTATAATTGAGTGGTGCTTAAAAATCAGAACGCAAGGCAGAAACTGGTAGGGCAAAGCCTGCCGTTACTGATGCCAAGGTTCCTAGCTATGTCTTGTCCATGTGAACCGGCGACAATTGAAAATTTTATGATAACAGCAAAAAATTAGCCTCCATTTCTTCCAGTGTCGATCGGTTCATTACCATTAGAGTGACTTTTGTCTTTATATTTAAAATTGTGGCGAATTATTACTGGAATTTTATGTTAATTATTAGTTTCCATTGTTATACATCTCCTGTTCCTATTCAATATTTTATCCTTTTTTTTATCAGTGTTGACTGTTAAATCTAATAAATTTTTAGATCATTTGGCATTTCATGTCTTGTATCGGTGTTACCACGCAACAATTTTCACAAATTTATTATTTTAATATTTTTTAAGAAATTTTCTTTTAAAATATATAAATTTATGTGACAGAAGTGAAGTATGTCATATGATGAGAATGTTTAACATTTAACGTTCAAAATTAATCAAAAGGATTAATTGATTTAATTTTTATTAGGTGACTTATTTTTACTCAATTTTTCGATTTAAGAGATCAATTAATTTTCAGGTTACTACCAAAATGTAAGCTATTTTTACTTGTGAAGAAGCAAAAACCAGCTTAATGAAGGTATGGTTATGCAAAATGATTTCATTTTAGTGGAATAAACCTAAGCGATGCACAAAACAATTGTTTCTGCCCTAGTACTTTAACAATCTGTTATTAGGCTTTCCGGTCTTCTTGAGGTTTTAGAGATATGCAAGCGAGTAGACAAAAACATCTTTGAATCCGAAATAATAACTGCCAAGTGCAAACGGTCCCTGATATATTATCTGTAAGGTTTTGTATGAGCCCTTCAAAGATGGAGAAGAACCCTCATCGTTAGCTCTGGAGATCAAATTGTGCATAAATGACGCCTCTATGTAATTTGGTCTGACCATTAATTTGTCTTCCCTTTGTTTAACTGACCATCAGCCAGAAAAGGAAAGGTAAAAACAACCCGTTATTCTCTACTTAAATAAATTCAGTGAGGTGAGATTGAGTGTCCAGCTGAATGATTGATGAGTCTGTTTAATTGGAGGGGTGATTATAGAAAAGAATTTGTTAACTGCATTGTGCGTTCTGGTTTTTGCTAATCTGTAAGGTTGACTGCTATTTAGGGTGTTAAGAAGCTTTGTAATGGGTTATTGCTTTTGCTTAGTGTTGTGAGACAAGTCTTTGTAGGTGTTTTTGGGTAACCTTGATCACTATATTGTAATCTTTTTCCTCTTCTAATTGGAGGAGTCTTTTAATGAGACATATGGTGATCTTATATGAGCATTTTTCTTTAATAAAAATCAAAATTTTCCAAGCAAAAAATATAAACTAATGGCAGTTCACTGCAGCCTGATGCAGAGTTTATGATTTATTTCAGGATGTTTACTGATAACTGCCTTATCTCTACTTGGGGGGTCAAGTGATCTATAACGTGGCTGAGCCACTGTTTATAGTAACTTTACAAAAGATTCAGCATGTGAACGTGGATGATATAAGGATTTTGATATGAGGGCATTTTTACATAACAAGAAGAAGGGTGGTCAGATGGGATTATATCCATTAACTGAGGTGTTGCAGTGAAGTGAAGCAAAGATTCTGGAAAATGCAAAATATAATTTCATAGGTGGTTGTGAACTGATGCACATAGCAAATTGAAAGAGATGGGAAATCCGAAAGATTTTGATAAGATAATGATGCTTGTCTTTATCCAAGAGTTTTGCAATAATGGTGTAATGGTAAAAAGAAATTTTGTCTGCTTTTGTGGCTTGGCTTCTTGTTGCTGTTGCTGGATGGGGTCTTGAGGGCTCGTCTGAGTGACATTTATTATGAGATAAATCTGCTTGAATTTTTTGTACCTAAATAAACTTGGTTAACGAAAAGGTTCATGAATTTGGATGGAAAAAAACTTGTACTAATCACAAGCCAAAGATCCAATGTTTCTTTCACTATTGTATAAATGGATAACAGATCTGCTCAGACTTTGTCAATTCCAAACATCTTATCCGAACTGTCTGGCCACACTCTTTCAATCAAGTTTCATTTCTCTGTAATTTCAGAAGCTGTCTTCCCTTCACATTAACTTAGCTTTGAATAGAAAATATGAAATTCTGATTTTACACTCTAACTTGAACTGCTGGATTGTTTTATTCCTATCCTTTTACCTTTTCTCTGATCTGCAACTGCTCAAATTTGGATATCTTGCTAAAGGGTATTTGAAGATTTGCTAATCTTTAGTCAAAATTCTCACTCATTGCAGGACTTGACTGTTGGAAAATGAAAACCCTTTTTTGACAGTGGGATGCCAATGATACTGCAATTTGTCTTTGCATATATACAAACTCCTTACAGAACAAAATGTAACTTGTCTTTAACTACCCTGCCATGGATGCAGCTAAGATTTCCACATCATTTGAACATTGTATTCTTAGGGCCCATTTCTTGTATTTTCTTTGTCAGCCTTTCACCTTTCTCACCCACTAACTTTTCAGAGTAATTGTAGGCATCTTTGGCACTTTCATAATCTAATATTTAAGCACTTGGTACTGTATAGATACACATTGAAGATACTAATTTTTTTTACCCATTTATTTATTTATTTATTATTATTATATAATAATTATTATTATTATATATATTATTATTATTATTAAAATATAATTACAGGCCTAATGAAAACTGGACCGGCCCAGTTACAAACAACCAGAATCGGCCCAGACCAAAATGAAACCCTAAATATTTAGGATTTCAGCTAGGGTTTCTAAACCCTAGCACTGTTGCCGCCGCCGCCGCCTCCAAGAACTCCCAACAGCCGCCTCTGCCGACACTTCCCAAGCCAGATGGTCCAACCAGTTGCTGCCGACGCCTTGCTGCCATGCCGCCGCCTCAAGGAACACTCCAGAACGCCAGATGGCAACCAACATCCTTCCCTACAGTGAGTCACCAGCCTAGCTTTGGTGACTCACCGAACTTTTCATCCTTCAGACCGGTCCGAGCAAGCGACCGAGATGGTTATAAAGCCATCGTACCTGCAAAAATAAAAGGAGGGAGGAGAACCGAAAGACAGGGAGAACAACAGGATAACCCAAAGCAACCCAACAACCACAAAACACTAAAATAATCAGGAAAAGACAGAGAGATATTTATCGAGGAAGCCACGCCATCACCGGAATTCATACGAACCTCCACGAGTCACTGAAAACCTTCGAAAACCGAAGGTATTTTCTTAGATTTGCTTCGATCAGGAGCCATTTAAGGAATAAAGACACCGGAACTGTCATTAGGATGGTGCGATCTACATTTTGGTGTAAAAATGATATTTTCCGGTCACCGGATGCGGTGGGGATTACGACGGCAGACGGCTGCCGGCCGATGACCGGCTTCCCTTAGTTAGAGAGAGAAGAGAAAGAAGAGAATGAACGCTGGCCCTTCGGGCCAGCTGGAAGGGATTATATACCCCTTCCCAAACGACGCCGTTTGGGGAGGGGTATATCTATAATTTTGCTTTTGGATAAACTATCCTGCAGCCACTGTAACTTTAAAAGTTTCAATTTCCTTATAGCATGTTTTTATATATTATAATTTGATCTAGTAATTTTATTTCATTTTATTTTAGTCCTTTACATAATATAATATATATATTTAGGATAAATACCTAATTTAGTCTCTTATAGTTTAGTAATTATATTTTTATAATACTATAAATAAGGGCTATAAATTTTAATATTTTATATTATTTTAATTTTATATGTTTTAGTCACTAATGTTAATTATAAGTCTTATTGCTTTTTTTATACTTATTTTTAAATTTATTTATCTTACTCATTATTTATATTTTAATTTATATGTTTAAATTATTTTTTCATATTATTATATTAAAATAAATTATTTTTTAAAAAAAATGTTTTTAATTATTTATTTTATTTTTTAATATCGAAGAAAAGAGCTGTCTTAAAACACCTAGAAGTTCTTTTCTGATATTTCTAAATAAATAAATATTTTATTTATACATATTAATATATTTTCTTTAAAATATTTGAAATAACATAATTATGAATTAAATATATCTTTGAATTTCTAAATTTCAAATAATAGAGACAATTTATAATTAAAAAGTACCAATTTTGGGCGTTGTAGAGGTGCTAATCCTTCCCTAAACGTAACTGACCACGAATCCCTTTTTATTTTTAAAAAGAATGAATTTTTGGTTAAAACGCAGATCAGTTTATCTTTTAATCGATGTTTTCTTAAAAACTCTTTTAAATGATGATTTTTAGGTATTCGACCTACCTGATCCAAAAGGCCGATGGCGACTCCCAAATTATTTTAAAAAAATCATTTATTCACATCACTTTTCCTGCCAAGTAAAAAATTCGTGCCCGGACAAAAACCGGTTACGACAGCTTGGCGACTCCGCTGGGGACCCTGGTCAAACTTTTAAAATCAATTATAAATTGTCTCTATTAATTATAAATTTAAAATTCATATATTTAATTTATAATTCTTTCTTTTCAAATTTTTTATATACTTATTATTTTTATAATATTTATATTAATATTTCATTTTACTTACAAGTATTTTATTTCATTATTTATTTTTCTGTCAGAGGTTTGAATATTTCTCCTCACACACAACACTTGCATTGCATAACATAAAGCTCTATAATTGAGTTGGTCTCTTTTAAGTGGGAGTGAAAGCGACGTCTTCGTGAGAATTTATTCTCCGTGTCAAACATAGCAAGTAACTTTCGGGGTTCATATGCTCTATGTCTTCGTGAGAATTTATTCTCTGTGTCAGGCATAGAGAAGTGTATCCCCTCGAATTGAACTCGATCCAGTTTAGTCTGTGATGGACTAGGATAGAGGGTTAGCAGCCCAAGGGGGTACTAACAAGGACAATTCGAGTACCTTTACTCCTAGAACTGAAACCCTGCATATAATAAACTCTAGCACTTCACCTGATCTAAGAAGTACTGAAACCATGTCCATAGGTGTACACAAAAGAGAAATAAGCTCTAGCTTTTAATTTATTCAATTTATTATCTTTTTCTCTGAAAAAATGCCTGTGAATTAGTAATTATGTTATTAGGTTAATTTCCAAACAAAGCATGGAACTAGAAAGCATGAGGTTAGGATATATTATATACCATGATAGGTAGAATATTTTCTTTTCATTAATTGGTACTTACCAATTTATTTATTTCCTTTCTCATTTTTATTTTTCATACATTTTGTTTTGTTTTAACTTGTTTATATTGATTTCTTTTGTTTTGTGCCTGCATTACATGATCATGACATAACCAAAAGGTGTTGACTTGAAAGACTGTTCATCAAATTGGAAAGAAATCGTAAATGGACAAAAAGTTTTATGATCAAATAAAATATGATGCGGCCAAGGAAAGACATCCTGAGGATCTTGTTCAAGTACTTCTTGGACAGAAATGATCTCTTACAAGGGAAAATGAGCAACATCGAGAAGTGACACAGAAGATGAAAGAGAATGTCATAGAAGAAGTTGCAGTCCAGACAAGCAATATGGTTCTTAAATGATAGATTTAGCTGATTTTACAAGGAGATGAAGCAGACTGAAGACTCAACTTTTTGAGCATGAATGGAAACTAATTAGGCTTTAGAAAAGTTAGGAGTAAAATATATCCCTATATGTAAAGTTTTGTTTGATGTACCGAAACTTTTGCGTTCAATGAAATCTGTTTTAAGATGATCACTCTTGAGTAACACCTTTTCATACATGCATTGGTATTTTGCATTTGTATATTTTTACGTTTGTATTTACATTTACATTTTTTAATTTACATCATGCATTAAAACATATTTAATTAAATAATAATGTTTATTTATTTTCAATATCAAAGAAAATGGCAGTCTTAATATAACTGGATGTCCTATTCTGGTATTTTAAATAATTTACATTTACATTTTTACATTTGCATATTTACATTTGGCATCTTTGCATTTGTATTTTTATGTTTGCTTTTGTATTGCACAATTTGTATTCTTATTATTACATTCACATATTTACATTTGCATTTGGCATCTTTGCATTTTTTATGTCATAATACGTTAAAACATTCATTCATTAAAATAAGGATTTCAACCGAAGTGATCTTGGTTCTCCCTTGTAGAAGAATGCTTAGCACAACACAAGAAAAATGTCTAAAGAAACTAAGGATAGGCTAGCCAAATTTGAGATAGAGCAGAAAGAAATACAAGAGGAATTAAGGAGCAAGTTGGCACAAATTGAAGCTAATATCACAAATTCTCATATCGATCTACTGAACAATATGAAAGAAATGATTGAGAAATACCAGACAGCTGGAAAGAGTCTTATTGAAAGCCCTACAAATTCTTTGGGTGTTACACCTGTTCATATTCCTGAGTTCACCTCTGTACCCCAGGAAATTCAATCACCGATTTACTTCGCTGTTAAGAACTCACCATATCAAGCTGGAGCATCATTCCCCACTGATTGTCCTACTACTTCTGAGTTGAAGCCTAATGAATTTTGTATTAGTAATGAGGTCCTTGACCTAAACAAATCAGTTGAGAAGGAAAAATTCACTCAACGACTGGAAAATATAGAAGATGTGATAAAATCTATAGAGACAGTTGAGTCATTTTATGGGTTTGATGCCAAAGAACTAAGTTTGGTCCCTGGCCTGGTTATTCCACCAAAGTTCAAGGTTCCAGATTTTGAGAAGTATAATGGGACCACATGCCCTTCATATCATATCACTATGTATTGTCGTCGTATGACTGGCTATGTAGAGAATGAAAAGTTATTGATCCACTGTTTCCAAGACAGTTTATCTGGGTATGCATCCAGATGGTATAATCAGCTAAAACGTACGCAAATACGTTCTTGGAGGGATTTAGCTCAAGCCTTTTTGGGTCAATACAAGCACATGACTGATATGGCCCCTGATCGAATAATATTGCAAAGCATGAATATGAAGTGCAATGAAAGCTTTCGACAATATTCACAACAATGGAAAGACGTTGCTTCTCTAGTACATCCACCATGGACTGAAAAAGAGTTCACTAATTTGTTCATCAGCACATTAAAATTTCCTTATGTTAATCACATGATAGGGGTTGTCCCTAATAATTTCTCTGACATCATCATAAATGGAGAAATCATCGAAATGGCTATCAAGAATGGCAATATAAGAGGCTCTGACAATACTAAAGTCAAGAAAGAAGCTGGGGTTAATACAGTGAGGTCTTATTCAGTTAAACATGGTGCCAAACCTTATAGAGTGATCAAGAAGAAAAAGAATGTGCAGGGATTTCAATTTCCTCCATTCCACTGTTTGAGTGAAAAATTGCATCCAAAAATGCTCTCAGCCAGATCAATTACTCCACAACTTGATCAATCACAGTAGCCTCCAAATGAGAATTGGACCTATAAGGAAGTTCCTTGGATAAATCAGACTGGAATTCCAAATTGTTCAGCTAAGGTTCCTGGTAACCTTAAGGGAAATTTCCAAGACCCTTTAGAGCAAGCAATTCAAAAATATAAAATAAAAGAAGGGGTTAAGGTTCAATGTTCAGAAACCGTTGTTGCAACAAAAACTAATGTAACCAAATCCTACGAAGAATATTAGGCACAAGAAAATGGGAAAAGAAATCAAAAGGCTCCCCATGGATGTAATTCGAGATTGGCCTATAGGTCTAAGAAAGAATGAGGCAGATATAACCCAGAAGACACCTCAGATACATGTATCATATTTTCCGAAAACCAGTAAGGCAAAGGACAACTAAAGAAATCTGGTTAATATTACCCCAGTTATAGCTGAAATGAGCATTCAGAAACCCCTCGATAACATAAGAGCATTCATTCGTTCATAACGATCAAAGAAAGTGATAGCCTCGCGAGCAAGAAAAACTCTAAAGGTATTTCAAGAATCTATCTCAGACCTGTACCCTCATTTGGTTAAAGGTCAATACATTACACCAAGATTGGTGAAGGTGTCACCAAAGCCTTATGCCCATTGCTATGATCAAAATAGCTTCTGTAATTTTCACTTGGGAGTATCTGGACATTCAACAGGGAATTATTGGTCACTGTTAAAGGAAATAGAGACGCTCGTCGACAAAGGAGTCTTGACACAAGAAATGATCAAGAAATGGGGGGCAAATAAGGATAAAAATCCTGGGCCAAGTACACACCCAACAATAGAGGAGGCATGATAAATAAATAAGTGGAAGTTGTTATCTACCACTGTAGTACCTTTCTATTTTCAGCATTCTGTTTGAACTTGTTTTTTGTTCCTTTCTCCGCCTTTTGTGCAATAAATAAATATGTGTTTCTTTTATGGTTATGAGCAAGGGGTCAAATTTTAATCTTGAGATTATTGAGTATCAAGTAGATTAAATATTCTTTTAATTTTTCAAGAGTTATAGATCTATTGGCAAGTAGTAAAATTATATATCCCATCCAATGCCAATTACTCGACCCTTACCAAAACCAAATCTTGACACTACATTTATCTGAGACTCTGAAGAAATGTCTCTACCTGTTTTTGAAACACCAACTCTAGATGTTTACCTTTTCGGATAGAGTTGATTGATGATATTACCTTCCACCATATACATGACTTCAAAAGTCACACATTTGTCTTTCCGAACACAAAACCATCATAAACCAAAAGACCTCAAAAGAACCAAACTTTCAATTATCCGTGAATCTTACTACAAGAAGAGACGAGATGAGGCATCAGGGACAACTCATTGAACATAATTTTGAGTGATTAGAGCATACTCAGAAAAAATGATTGATTGAAATAAATATCATGCATTAATTACATTTTTCATGTAAGTAAAGTTAATCTTGAATATTCATTCCCCTGGAGATACCTCTTTTTACAAAGATTTCTATGTATGAGATGACTAAACTTCGAGCACAGATCAAGCACGCCAGCTCAGTGTCATATCATCCAAAGATGAATGGGGCATTTGCAAGAGCAAATAATTACCTTAAGAGGATCATTACAAAGATCACTAAAGCTTACAAGATTAGCACGAGAAGCTACCTTTTGCCTTCTATGCATATCGAAATACTGTTCGAACATCATTGGGGTAACACCTTATTGTTCAGTCTTACCATTTTGAGATACCATCACTTTGTATCTTAAAGGAGCTAAAATTAGAGGAAGCTGAAGGGATCTAAGCTCGGCATATACATTAGAAACGGATGATGAAAGATCACATCCGAGAGAGTTCCAAAAGGATGATCTAGTGCTGAAAAAGATTTTGCCTATACATAAAGATTTTCGGGGGAAATAGATGCCTAATTGGGAAGGGTCATAAGTTGTAAAGAAGGTTTTTTTTCCGGATAAACGTTGATCTTGGCAAAAATGGATGAGAAAGTTCTGAGAAACCAAATAAACTTAGATTCTGTCAAGAAATATTATACTTGAAGAAGAAAAAAGGACAAAAAGGAAAAAGAGGTATTCAAAGCAATTGAAGTCATATACTCATCCAGCAAAGAAAGAAAAAAGAAAAATCCAGCAAAGAAAGAAAAAAAGAAAAATAAAAGAAAAAAAAGAAAAAAAAAGAAGGAAAAAGAAAAAGGGAGAAATTGAATCAAGATGGGTGACTTATTGAGCCTCAAGTTACAAGGTTAATCATATTCAACAAGAAGAGCAAGAAATGATGAAGATATGAAAAAATGGAAATGAATCCAAAATTTGGCATTTTAGAGGGATCCAGATGATGGAAAAATTCCCAACAAGGCAGATCCAAGTCAAGCAAAGCAAGAAGGCATCTAAAGAGAATATCTTCAGAATTCATTACGCCTTTCAAGATTGATTTTTATTTGCAAAAATTGGTTTTTAAAATCTTTAATGCATGATATAAAAAATGATAAAAGGGGGGTTCAAGATGTAAATTTTTAAATAACATCTTGAAACCAAAGGAGGATTCGTGTAGAAAACCTGAAAAGACGGCTCGAATATTGAATGGTGCAACAACGACATAAGAGACGATTTTAAGCTCTTAAATGAAGCACCGTACATCCCAAAGACGTTCCTGAGATTCTGGAATCGAGAAGCATCTCTACAAGATGAACATAACAACCATTTCTTCAAGTTAGTGGAAGCCGAAGCGACATACTGAACCAACTTGAAAGAACCTACTTTACCAAAATCAACCTACACCTCAAATCAGTCAATAATTTTGACACTTGCCATAGGACTATGATTTTTGAATGATTTAAAAGTGTAGTTGATTTATTTGATATTTATTAAACTCATTGTTTATGATTTGATTATATTGTGAACCTGAAAGGGGTAATACTTTACAAAATTCTTTCATTCTTCATTAAAGAAATGAGAAAAAACATTTTCAAACAGGACAATCTCAAATGAGGAAGGTCCTTGAAGCAACTGTTGCTTATTCTACCTCTGTTGTAGAAAAAGAATGAATGAGGCCAGAATAATGAAGCACTTCACATTTTTGAAAGCAAGTGGTTTGAGAAGCGAGAAAGTCTGGAGAATTGAACTTGTGACACTCCCCTATGACATTATTAGCAGCTCATCAAGAAAGATTATCGTTTATCTCATGCTGAGGGCGATAAGCATCACCAGACAAATTATTTTCCCCAACCATCAATTCATGTTCTCTAGAAGGTTACATCATAGAGCCATGAACAAGTCATTACATGCACTCTGGTTATACCGTGATGCTGGCTCAATTCTTGATACATTATTGCTACTTATTCTATGCCGATCATTTTCTTTGTCAAGATGATATCCATTATGTCCTTCATAAAGATTTCTGAATTTGAATTTGAGGACTTATGGCACAGAATAAGACATTGGAACAGAATCTACCCTTATAGGCCTTTTATATAGGATAACATTGGTTACATGATTCCAAAAGTTGAAGATGACCAGTTTTACTGTTAACTAAACTGTTCCATGATTCTAAAAGAGTGTGATATATTGGAGCAGCAGAAGAGACAGCTGTCGTAGCAGTCATTGCAAGAAAATGAACCAACAAAAATCTTCTAGCCCATCACAATGATGTTTAGTGCTTCCATTAAGGTTGTTACACGGGATGCTACCGACAACAAGGTCGAATCCGCCAAATCTACTCATCAATTGCTCCAATCAATCATCATTCAGTTCTTGCACATCTGTTTTCAAAAGTATACCAAGACAGTAAAAGGTAACTTCTGCATCATTGATCCTAGAGAAAAGAGACAGGACATTGATGCCACCATGGAACATGTCTCTGTACAGATCCTCGTGTATGGTTTTTAGGGAAACCTAGAAGCATTTCCACCTCATCAGGTTCAAGTGGAACAACTTTATTCCTTCCAACCCATACCAGATTCCATTTTCAGCACTCATCAAGAACATACTTCTGGACACTCGAAAGTGACTCATCGTTATAAGCTTCAAGAGCCTTACATATCATTTCTGTCAATTTGGCACTTCATGTACATGTTTGTAAACAGTTCAACCTTGTTCGTGGATACCAGGAAGGCCACCATTTTGTCAATGGAAAAACATCATGTATAGTACGTGGAGAAAACAAAATAAAAGGAAATCTGTTCTCAATTGGCAGATTATGAATATAGCCCCTTTTCAGTGTAGCGGCATGAAAATGCTTCGAATCTACAAATTCTGGCTCTACATCGAATAAGTACTGTGATATTCTAGTCCAAACATTAACTGGAGCAAGTTCCACGTTCTCGTAGTAGAAATAAGGAGGCCCAATAGCATATTCTGGAAGTGTTCTTTGAGTTATCTGATCTGGTTCAGTAGAACCCCAGAACCAATCATTGGAATTGAAAGATGAACTGCATAATCGTCTTCATTAAGAAGCTTCTTTTCAAGCTTCCTCTACTTCTTCCCTTTCTAAAAATCATAGCTTGAATGTCACCTTTTCTTGTAATTGGGGTCATTGCATAATGAATTCCTACCTTCTACTGGAAGAAATGCATCAGCAACTTTAGCCATTTGATCAACACATATAAAATCTGTCAATTCTGTAATTGATGAATCTGAACCACATCTCTCCATGGTTATTGAAGCCTCAGCCTCTGAGAATCCCATTTTTGTCAAGTGTAACAGTTTATTCTCCTCATCAGAATCAGAATTCAGGATTTCCTCGATATCAGAAGAAATATCAATATCTGTGAAATCATCCTGAAAGATCGCTTCATAATCAGATGAGTTATTATCAGAATCAACATGTTGCATGAGTGTGGATTTTTCAAGAGCCTGTACCACTGTATATGTAGTCTTGCTATTGCATCAGATTACTGTTTGCATAAATTGGTTTCTCTCCCACAGAAAAGTATATTTCAGAGATGGCCTTCAATGAAAGATGATAAGCCACTGTGTCAGCCTGGAACGGATTACCAAGCTATTTTTACTGCTTTGTCTGACTAAATCCCTCCAGATACAGAAAATGGTCACCTCATTCAGAAGACACATATCTCAGACGTTTATGTTAGAATGATTGAGTACTTCTTAAGTTTGTGACAACATGAAGAGAATTCCAGTTACTTGACAATACTACTGTTTAATGACACCATAATGAGAGCATTCAAGATAAACAGATTTGGGGCACGAATAAATCCACATGTACCCATAACAATGCATTGTCAAAATTGGACCTCATAGGGATCATGAGATTCAAGTCAAACAGACATTGAAAATAAACCAGAATTAGAATGTTGGGGGCATTTTGAAGGCCCAAGTCAGAAAGATCCATGTGGGACATCTTGAGGGCTAATTTTAACCAGAAATAAAATATTGGGGCATTTTGAAGGCTCACAACAATATGAATATTTGGGCATTCTTGGAGGCTCATCTCAATAAGAAATAATGTTGAGCACACTTTTAACATCTGTATCAGCAAATGTTGGGGCATTTTAAAGGTTCTTTCAGACAGATCCATGTGGGGCATTTTGAAGGCTCAAATTAACAAGAAGCGAATGTTGTGGCATGCTGAAAACCCCTTTCAATTAGAATCATGAATATTAAAGTATTCTGAATATTTATATCAGCAAAATGTTAGGGCATGCTGAAAACCCCTTTCAATCAGAATCAGGAATATTAAAGTATTCTGAATATTTATATCAACAAAATGTTAGGGCATGCTGAAAGCCCCTTTCAATCAGAATCAAGACTGTTGATGCATTTTGAACACTTGTATTAGCCAATGTTGGGGCATGCTGAAGGCCCATATCATCCTGTGTCGAGAGCATTGACTTGAACAAATATTTCTAATGAGACATAAAGATATGAATAATGAAAATGGTGAAACAATGACAGTCGAGCTGACTATACATAATTGCTTCATTCATTAGGCAGTTATATCAGGGTCTTGTTGTTTAACAAATATTTACTCAACAAGTATGGTTTCAAATACCCAATTTTCTTAACCATGTGTCACATGACAGTGTGTTCTTTGTTAATCTACATCATAATAGCATGAATAAAGATGGTTCCCCAGGCAGACTACTCGATCCAGGGTTCAGTTCCTGAAGATCTCAGCTTTGAATTTTGCATTATCCGTATCGGTGATGATTGGAAATATTTCTTTGAGATTCCTGGCAGTTAGTTTCAATCATAACGTTGGGATTATGAAGCTGTTTTTCACATCGGTTTTTGCTTACTTGATGACATTAGAAAGGGAGACTCGACTCACTTATATTACTGTTATTCCCGTTGTTATTGGGATCATCATTGCTAGCCAAGATGAACTGAGTTTTCATCTATTTTGGTTTTATCATGTGCGTTTCATCCCCAGCAGCAAGAAATCCATGGATATCTTTATGTACATGGATCATATAGATGAAGTGTTTCTACTTTCTACAATGCTCATTACAGAAGAAAACGTGATCAATATTATATTTGCCCTTGCTCGAGATGATATCAAGAGTAATTAGTGTCTTCTATTCAATTCGACACCAGCATATCGTGAATTTAACCAACTTTTTGGTCATACCAACATTTCACTTGTATCCCCACTGAGTTTTGTTCTCAAGTGATCTTGTGATATCATACAAAAACTTTGAACACTAGGCAAAGAGCTTCAATAATTGAGAAATCTGAGTAGAAGCCACAGAAAAGGATGAATGTGTTGTCAAATGCTTTACGAACATCTGAGCAGAAGCTACAAGAAAGGAAGAATGTGTTTTCAAATGTTTTACATCTCGACAGAAACCACAGGAAAAGATGAATGTATTGTCAAATGTTTTACGAACCAGTGATTATGGTGCTGAACCAATGTTGCAATCATATGGTTTCCATTTATTGATCCAAGATGAAATCTGTTTTCTTCAACCCCAAGATTATAAGATGAGATATGATGAAGATTTCTTTTCGCAGATGGAGAGCTGAAATTTTAACCACAAGAAACTAGTTAAACGACAGGTTGTGGTGCTTTGTTCAAGAACCAATTATATGTGGAGACATGAAAGGAATTGGAATAAATCTTCCTTATGATGTGTTTCAAGAGTCAAATCAGAACAGACTCTACTCTCCCAATTAATCCTTGCTGAGTCAGGCATATCTACATCTTACCTCTTCAAAGATGATAGATTCTCTTTTCAAAAATGAAAGCTTTATTGGATTTTTACACAAGTCCAAGCAAAGAAAGCCGATATTATCAAAGACAAAATGGGGCATCAAGGTCATAGTTCTGACTACGACAAGAGTTCCACAAATGAAACAATTCTTCTGAGACTTTCATGAAGCAAAGAAGACATAAAGATACAAGTTGATCAGATGGTTCTTCAGAAATGCAAGCTTGATAGCATAAGTTGCTACACTGATATCCAAATGTGAACCTGGCAATAAATGATGAAGTGGAGGAAAACCGAGTTCACCATTTTGAAGTCAAATGAAGATTGCATAAACATTCATGCATCATATTTAGACATTTGCAAAAATAGGTGCATTTCATTCATTTTATCCATGTTGAATTCTGAAGGAATTTCAAAATATTCAAATCCATCACTTGATGGATCAGCTTTTCCAGAAAAAGTTCATAATGAGAAGAACTCATCTGAAGAAGGAAGAAGAAATTCATAATGAGAAGAATTTGTTCAACTTTTTGCTCAAATCCATCATTTGATGGATCAACTTTTCCAGAAAAAAGTTCATAATGAGAAGAATTCATCTGAAGAATGAAGAAGAAATTCATAATGAGAAGAATTTGTTCAACCTTTTGCTCAAATCCATCATTTGATGGATCAGCTTTTCCAGAAAAAAGTTCATAATGAGAAGAACTCATCTGAAGAAGGAAGAAGAAATTCATAATGAGAAGAATTTGTTCAACCTTTTGCTCAAAACCATCATTTGATGGATTAGCTTTTCCAGAAAAAGTTCATAATGAGAATAACTCGTCTGAAGAAGGAAGAAGAAATTCATAATGAGAAGAATTTGTTCAACCTTTTGCTCAAATCCATCATTTGATGGATCAGCTTTTCCAGAAAAAAGTTCATAATGAGAAGAACTCATCTGAAGAAGGAAGAAGAAATTCATAATAAGAAGAATTTGTTCAACCTTTTGCTCAAATCCATCATTTGATGGATCAGCTTTTCCAGAAAAAGTTCATAATGAGAAGAACTCATCTGAAGAAGGAAGAAGAAATTCATAATGAGAAGAAATTGTTCAACCTTTTTTTGAATTCATCACTTGATGGATCAGCTTTTCCAGAAAAAGTTCATAATGAGAAGAACTCATCTGAAGAAGGAAGAAGAAATTCATAATGAGAAGAATTTGTTCAACCTTTTGCTCAAATTCATCATTTGATGGATCAACTTTTCTAGAAAAAGTTCATAATGAGAAGAACTCATTTGAAGAAGGAAGAAAAAATTCATAATGAGAAGAATTTGTTCAACCTTTTGCTCAAATCCATCATCTGATGAATCAGCTTTTCCAGAAAAAAGTTTATAATGAGAAGAACTCATTTGAAGAAGGAAGAAGAAATTCATAATGAGAAGAATTTGTTCAATCTTTTGCTCAAATCCATCATTTGATGGATCAGCTTTTCCAGAAAAAGTTCATAATGAGAAGAACTCATCTGAAGAAGGAAGAAGAAATTCATAATGAGAATAAATTGTTCAACCTTTTGTTTGAATTCATCACTTGATAGATCAGCTTTTCCAGAAAAAGTTCATAATGAGAAGAACTCATCTGAAGAAGGAAGAAGAAGTTCATAATGAGAAGAATTTGTTCAACCTTTTGTTTGAATTCATCATTTGATGGATCAGCATCCCAGTGAAAGAGTTCATAATGAGAAGAACTCATCTGAAGAAGGAAGAAGAAGTTCATAATGAGAAGAACTTGTTCAACTTTTCGCTCGAATTCATCACTCGATGGATCAACTTTTCCAGAGAGAGTTCATAATGAGAAGAACTCATTTGAAGAAAGAAGAAGAAGTTCATAATGAGAAGAGCTTGTTCGACGTTTTGCATGACTCTATCACAGAAGGAGATATATCATCATCAGCATTTCCAGAAGAAGTTCACAATGAGAAGAACTCATCTGAAGAAGAAGAAGTTCACAATGAGAAGAGCTTGTTCAACCTTTGCTAGATTACATCACAGAAGGAGATAAATTGTCATCCCCAGTGGAAAAGTTCATAATTAGAAGAACTAATCCCAAAGAAGAAATTATTCAACATTACCATTATAATCAAGTGAAGTCAAATGGATAAAAAAAATTTATTATCTTTTCGTCTTTGCCCTATTCTTGTTAACACAAGAATGAGCAAAGAGGGGCAGCTGAAGATACTAATTTTTTGTACCCATTTTATTTATTATTATTATTATTATTATTATTATTATTATTATTATATATATATATTATTATTATTAAAAAATAATTACAGGCCCAATGAAAACTGGATCGGCCCAGTTACAAACAACCAGAACCGGACCAGACCAAAATAAAACCCTAAATATTTAGGGTTTCAGCTAGGGTTTCTAAACTCTAGCACTGTTGCCGCCGCCGCCGCCTCCAAGAACTCCCAACAGCCGCCTCTGCCGACACTTCCCAAGCCAGATGGTCCAACCAGCTACTGCCGACGTCTTGCTGCCACGCCGCCGCCTCAAGGAACACTCCAGAACGCCAGATGGCAACCAACATCCTTCCCTACAGTGAGTCACCAGCCTAGCTTTAGTGACTCACCGAACTTTTCATCCTTTAGACCGGTCCGAGCAAGCGACCGAGATGGTTATAAAGCCATCGTACCTGCAAAAATAAAAGGAGGGAGGAGAGCCGAAAGACAGGGAGAACAACAGGAGAACCCAAAGCAACCCAACAACCACAAAACACTAAAATAATCAGGAAAAGACGGAGAGATATTTACCGAGGAAGCCATGCCATCACCGGAATTCATACGAACCTCCACGAGTCACTGAAAACCTTCGAAAACCGAAGGTATTTTCTTAGATTTGCTTCGATCAGGAGCCATTTAAGGAATAAAGACACCATAACCGTCATTAGGACGGTCCGATCTACATTTTGGTGTAAAAATGATATTTTCTGGCCACCGGATGCAGTGGGGATTACGGCGGCAGACGGCTGCCGGCCGATGACCGGCTTCCCTCAGTTAGAGAGAGAAGAGAAAGAAGAGAAATGAAACGTTGGCCCTTCGGGCCAGCTGGAAGGGGATTATATACCCCTTCCCAAACGACGCCGTTTTGGGGAGGGATATATCTGTAATTTTGCTTTCGGATAAACTATTCCCGCAGCCACTGTAACTTTAAAAAGTTTCAATTTGATCCTTATAGCATGTTTTTATATATTATAATTTGATCTAGTAATTTTATTTCATTTTATTTTAGTCCTTTACATAATATAATATATATATTTAGGATAAATACCTAATTTAGTCTCTTATAGTTTAGTAATTATATTTTTATAATACTATAAATAAGGGCTATAAATTTTAATATTTTATATTATTTTAATTTTATATGTTTTAGTCACTAATGTTAATTATAAGTCTTATTGCTTTTTTTATACTTATTTTTAAATTTATTTATCTTACTCATTATTTATATTTTAATTTTATATGTTTAAATTATTATTTTCATTATTATTATATTAAAATAAATTATTTAAAAAAAATGTTTTTAATTATTTATTTTATTTTTTAATATCGAAGAAAAGAGCTGTCTTAAAACACCTAGAAGTCCTTTTCTGATATTTCTAAATAAATAAATATTTTATTTATACATATTAATATATTTTCTTTAAAATATTTGAAATAACATAATTATGAATTAAATATATCTTTGAATTTCTAAATTTCAAATAATAGAGATAATTTATAATTAAAAAGTACCAATTTTGGGCGTTGTAGGGGTGCTAATCATTCCCTAAACGTAACCGACCACGAATCCCTTTTTATTATTAAAAAGAACGAATTTTTGGTTAAAACGCAGATCAATTTATCTTTTAATCGATGTTTTCTTAAAAACTCTTTTAAATGATGATTTTTAGGTATTCGACCTACCTGATCCAAAAGGCCGATGGCGACTCCCAAATTATTTAAAAAAACCATTTAACATCACTTTTCCCGCCAAGTAAAAAATTCGTACCCGGACGAAAACCGGTTACGACACACATAATTGATCCAGTTGCTGAAAATATCCTTAAATCCATGCAATTTTCTTAATAATTCATCATTGTAATGCATACTGGTTCAAAAATCACATGAATGAAATGATTGCATTTGTCTTTATGAATCCAGTTGTAAAATAATATAAATATAAGAAATCCCTGTACATTGCCATCCTCATGCAAATATCAGCAGATGACAGACCCATTTTATGCCAGTAAAGGTAGATAGAATTGAATAAGATAAGAGGTTCATATTTTAAGTTGTGACAGACTTAAATAAATATACATGGATTTACTAACACTGCTTTCAATTTCAGTCCTATCATTTAGTTTTGGATTGCAACCTTTAGACATGAAATCCTGTACAAGTACACAATGCTATCATACATAGACAAAGATCCGAAAATAAGCACCCATACCAATATGTTCACGGTGTCCATCCACAAAGAACATGGGGTTATTGAGCTAACCAGTTTTGCCTGACATTACTGAAACCTGATTAAAAAACTAGTGTTAAAAATCGATTAAAAAGAACCCCACATGGCTTGTTCTAGTAATTGTTGCTGTAGTTTTCAAGGATTACTCTTAGAAGATTGGAAACGCAAGCAGAAGAGAAATAATAGTAAATAATGAAACCAAAAAGTAAAATAATAAAGTTGTAGAGCTAAGATTCAATGGAATCTGGAAGGTAAAAAGCAAAACTACGAACCAAACCCTAGTGGTATATTACAGTTACGTGTTCATTCAAATTTGCAGTTTTTATCTGTAAAAGGAATCTTGTGGTTCGAAAACGATGTAAGTGCTTATATATCCGATTAAGTTGTAATGTGTATCACTGTCGTGGAATTTATAACACATCTTTAAGACCATGACACAAGGAGCACTGCTTTGTGTGTTTGCATGCGTGCCACTTGGTTTGAGAAGTGGGTACCAAAGCTGGTTTAAGGACGATGAACACTTGTTTTTCTTCGAAGGGGAATTTCAAAAGTCCTCATCTGTTAAAGGCAATGATAATTTAGATTATCTTATGTTTTTATATAATATAAAAAAAAGTGATGTCCACTAATTACCTGTCCCTGTGACTTTACGAACCCAATTACCGGGGCATAATTTTATTGGTTTTGGTCCAACTTTTTGACATCTAGAAGATGATTATGAGCTATGATAACAACATGCACGTTAATGGAAAAAATGCTTAAAATACTAGCTAGCTCATCGGCTTTTGATCTTCAAAGCATGCATGGGAAAGTGTATTCTAGAGTTGGGCAAAAGCCAAAAGGGACATGCAGTCCAGAGATAATATGAAAACTAGTGTTGAATTTCGGCAGCAAGCCATCATTTACTTTTAGTCCAAATTATCTGCTTTCTTTCTTCCCCGTCACATTTGGACACATCACTGCAATTCCACCATATATGTCTGCATTTAAACTTGATCCATTGTCTTGGTTGATCAAGCTAATTCTTTTATGATCTAAGCAAATACAACTCTTTTATCACAAAATCCCACCAGTTTTTAAGGAGGGAAATACAAATATGTATCAATAACACAAATTTTTCGTGTGAAAATGAATACATATAATATTTCATATGAACACCGTCATCAAAATAAATAACAAAAAAATGAGTTTAACACTGAAAAACATATCCATCCACCAGAAGATCCAAGTAGCTTATATGCAGACCCATAACATGTGCCCATTAGTGACAACAATCTCAACAACCAAACAGCTCAAAGAGGAAATACAGGTTTTGATTTCGATTTCAAGCAAAAAAAACAGATAAATAATTGAAATCCCTAGTTTTATTCACGAAATAAACATTAAAATCCCCAACTCTTAAACGAATCGATCCTGTCCCAAGTTAATCAGTGTTGTCGTCCACCAAGTCGGATAGTATGAACACCTAGGATACCTGGCTGGAATCACAGTTTCAATACCATCCTTTTCACTTGTTATTAATGGCCAAATCTCATTTGTTTATACTGATTTTTGTGATGGTAGTAAGCTGGTTGCCAACGCTTATGGCAAGGCCACGCCGTCGCCAACGCACCACATTTACCGTCACATTCAATATATATTTATATATTCATAATAAATTAAGGATTTTCATCTTCTTTGTAACCCTAATATTACTGCCAAATATTTCATAACATGGAAACTGCCTAATCTCTCCAATTAAGTAATTATTATTACTATGATTACCCTAAACTATTCTTTTTCATCACTCAAGTTTGACCATTTTCTATTTTGGTCATTACACTTTTAAAAAAAAATAATTTGATCACTTATTTTGAATTATCCCATTTTTAGTTACTCGTGTGTTAAGTCAGAAACAATAGAATGATATGACATTTTTTTTATAATGTGTGTTGTTTTTTAATTGATGTGGTAGTCATCTTAATTTTTTTTCATTCCATCATTTAACCAACACTTTAAAACCCTTAGAATTTCATCCCCATCCCAAGTTTCCATCAACACCTTCATTTTTTTTATATCTTCTCTTACCAATCCAAACACTGATGAACTAGACTCATCATTCCCTACTATTCTATTGTATTAGTTTTTTTTTGTTAAAAATCTCTTTAAAACTTTTGAAACTTCAAAAAAAATTGAGGAAAAATTACTCTGATTTACGATCCTTGTTGTTCAATCATCGTAGAATCGAGATATATTATTCGTCTACTCCTTCGTCTTCCCATTGTTAGTATTTTCACAAATTTAAAAGAAAGTTTTAATTTTTAAAATATATATATATATATATATATATATATATTGTCATAACGTTGTTAAATAATTAATGATGGAATGACAAATAACGGAATAATATCAAAATTAAGTAATTAAATTGAATTTTTTTATAATTTAGTGAGCAAAACATAAATATGAGAAAAATTGAATGATGGAAAGCAAAATCATCCTTACTAGTATTGTCAAAAATGTGTAGCTACAAGATTTGGTCAATGATTTTACGTACACATCTTCCATAAGTAAACTACTTAGGTTCTTTTTTATTACTTTATATTGCTATGAAGATGCTCATTGATTAACTTCAACCCAAAGTGTTTTTTTTATTAAGTTAAGGTGATTACATAGTAGTATATGTTTGAAATACTCTCAATATCATTTGTTGATAAACGTTCAATTATTTTGTTATTGTGCTCAAACTCGTGACCTCTAGTAACAACGAAGATTCTAACTCCTCCTTGAATCAATCATTCAAAAAGAGAGAGGAGAACTCGATGGGGCTATTTCTAAACTTGGCTCAATCACACTTATTACTAATTTGGTTATTGAGTGTAGATTATGATTTAATTAAATGGGACATAGAGAAATGGATTTTGAAGAGAAAAATATTCAATGATGGGTGACCAAATACATGTGCTCTTAATATTTTTTTAATCAAAAGCATTACTTAATTCATTAAGATGGATTTAATATGAACATTAGTAATTAAATTACAAAATTTATAAGCAACCATCCTCAACTTTGGGGGTCAGTGAATGATGGGATCTTTTCCACATGGGTTGTCCAATTTGGTCATGTGATATGTGGCCATTTCCCCCATGTTCCATATCAACCATATACAAAAACCTTAATAATTATTTACTGTTTTTGACCAGCACCAGTGTATTTAGTTTGGATTATATAATTGTTTTCCCTTTTTATTTTTTTATTTTTATTTCTTAATTTCGGTATTATTAATCGGAGGTAGATGTTAAGAAAGTAGCTAGGTATCTGATATTTAAAATATACCTCTCTAATTTTGTACTGGTGTTGGTTAAGAGGATCTGTGGGGGCTTTGATCATGTTAGTTTGTTCAACCCTAATTATTTTATTATTTATCTCTTCCATGATTAGAAATATTAATCTAATTTACACTCTCTTTTTTTTTTAAAAAGTATATATATATATAGAAAACTGGGATGCATTTCTCTTATTCGAAGTCCACCCTCTTCAATGATTATACTATATTTATTGATGGTTGAGAAGTAAAGCTAATTATATTAATAAATTAAAGGCCGAAAAGAAAATTGAAATTAAGCAAGAGTTTGGAGTTATCTTCTTAAGGCCGATCTGGATCAATCATTAAGATTCTTTTGGTTTTATGTAGAGGTGGTAGACGGGTCATTTGGATCGAGTTTGGGTCGGGTTATTTTGGTTTGGGTAATTTTGGGTCTAAATTAAATTAAATTTAATTTAATTTTATTCGGATCTGGTTCGAATCTAGTTTGGGTGTACGGTGAATCGGATCGGATGATTATTGGATAGGTTGTTTTCTGGTTCGGATAAATATCAGATTGATTGATTTTTGGGTCGGATTAATACCGAACATGTTAGATTTCGGGTCGGGTCAATATCGGATCGATTGATTTTCGGTTTAAGTCAACCTGTAGATCATGTCAATTCAGGTTGAATTGGTTATGTGTTTAATCAAAATCTAGTATATATAGAATAATTGATATATATACTTGTAAAAATATATCTTCTTATTTAATAATTTTATCAGTTAGGTTTAATTTCAATTCTCAACCATTCAATATTTTGAATTAAATCATCATTTAGAGATGATAAATCGATAATTTGACATAAATACGATCATATAATACGTGTTAGAATTTGTTATTAAAATTTTATATTGATATCGCATGAAAAGTTTATAATGAGAACTATTTGATAAAGAAATAAATTTCTAATTAAATTTTTTATTTCTAATTATAAATTTAATATTTTTATTAAATTTTAAAAAAATATAACTTTACTTGTTAAGTAAATTTTATATTATTTTTATTATAAATCTAATATTATTTCCTTTGTTTTAATTGTTTTCTATTATTTTTATTATAAATCTAATATTTTTATAACAATTAAGATAAGTAAAATTTATTTATTATTGTTTTCAAACTTACAATTAAATTCTTAATTTTATGTTCCTTTTAAATTTTCTATTATTTTATTATAAATCTAATATTTTAATAAACTATCAATTTTATTTAAATTAATTTATTATTAAAAATAACTTTTACCGTTTAATAAATTTTATCAATTTCAATATGTTCGGTTGCTTTTGGATCGAGTTAAAATTTGATTCGAGTTTCTTTCGGTTTGGGTTAATTTCGGTTTAGTTTAATTTTGGTTCTGATTGATTTCGGATTTACTAAGTTTTAGATCGGGCATGGTTCAGGTCGGGTATGGGTTGGGATTGGATTGGATTGGATCAAATTCAATTATCATGTTCGGATTAATATCATGTATTGAGTCATGTAAATCAATTTTGATAATCGAATTCGGGTCAAGTTTATCGGCTCTATCTAAATAAATAATCCCAATTTATTTATGATCAAAATATTAGACCCTGGAAAATGAATAAATAATGATAGCTATTTAATGTCCAAATTGAATAATAATCCCTATTTATTTATGATCATTATTTGTTGTCGAGTTAAACTATAACTTCAAATTTTGTCTTTTTATTTAAATTCAAATCAGACATATTGATAGATGAATATATTATTTAAAATAATAAAATATTATTAAATTTAAGGAAAATAGTATTTAATAATGTTTTATACAGATCAAATCATGTGTTAAAAGGCTCAGACGATGGGGATCTTTTGGGTCATTGTTGACCTTTCAGTCTCATCTTTTAGCTTTTATCGATATATATATATACATATACACTCAACTATAATTCATCATTATATTTTATGCTCTATATGTCTTTTTAATTCTATTCTTTATTGATTTTTTTATTAATTTTTATTTTGATTCGTTATATTTAAATTTTTTTATTGATAAAAATATATTTTAAAAACTTTGAATCAAGCAATTTTTAAATATCTATATTTTATAAAATTTAATTATTTGAAATGATCACGATTAAAATTTAAAAATTTAATTTTTTAAAAGTCAGTGAGAGAGAATTTGTGGGATGAAAGGAATGGGCAAAATTTAGTAATATATTTGTGAAAATTATTCGAATTTGGCAACCCACGAGGCAATTTAATGCTACGTGGAACTCAATAACTGGAGGGCTCCACAGGCTTCGAGCTTTTAACTACCTCGGTACTCACAGTAATGTACTTATTTCAATTTACTCATATTTTTTATATTTTCATTTACGCATAACATACTTTACGTTCAAGTCTTGTGATCAAATGAACTTCAAATGGAAGTAACGTTTTGTCATTAATTGAACCGGGCGTCACTAAGTAAACAAACCAATGGTAGAAAGTTATGCCTAACTTTCTAATTAATTATCGGACGAAATCCCGCAAAGACGCAAATAACGATCCACATTTTAAAAAAAAAATGTTTGATCGATAAAATTAAGAGAAAAAATATCTAATAGATAATTATCACATGTCACCGTTAAAAAACAAGAGCTTGAGAATTTTTTTACTATTGTTCTTTATTTTTCACACGCAATGTTGCATATGAGAAGAAAATGAAGGCAGTAAAGAAACAGAAAAACTTTGCCTAACTTTGATTAAAGTAGTAATTAAAAAATGATTAGGTTAAGATTGGAAGTATTCCCTCACCGGTCCCAATGGTATCTAACACGCACAAAACAAGGGGGTTAAGTCTAGGTAACGGCGTTAAATCTAGACTCAACAGATGGAAAAAGGTTGCCGCGCAACTGTCGCAGTTATTTGATCAATTGTGGTCGTCAGTTACGTGTAAGAATCAGTTTGATTTACCACCAAAATGCGATTATGGAATGAATAATTAAACGTCCAGTAAAATTCAAAATGTATTTTGTGGTTTGAGATGATGTTTTCGGGAAGGAACCAAATCCGTGATTCAATTTGATCTCCTCTTTCGGGATTTGGTTTGCAAACTTCGATAACTCGTATTTATTAAGCAGTCAGAGTTGCTTTAATTCTACAAATTTAATAATTCTATTTTATCCCCAACTATTGACGTAGATGAGGAATTGAGGAGACAGCCGATGCAGTTCACATGCTTCGTACATACACGATGACGATATCAATTAAAATTATCTTAAATTAAATGCAATACCTAAAACTAAAACCACCACCTCCAATAGATAAAATTTTCGGAACCTCTGACAACCCCAGCATGTTCCATGGTTTTTCTGATTCCTTTTTCAGTTGCAATAAATGTGTTTCACTATCTATTTTGATACCGTCATAAATGTTTCGAGATTTGATGCTGCTGTTGGCGTTTGACATCATCCTCCTTTACATTTTACCACTCAGAATTTATCCACTCTTAACATGCTACTGCTGTCCTCCTAGGTTCCTACTAAAACCATGCATCTGAGAACTATCCAGTTCAGACCTCTTTTGTAGGGAGGAGCAGTAGATCTCAAGCCTTCTCTTTTGTAGCACAGATCCTTTTGGAGTGCAGAAATAGGAAATAGGAAGAAAAGGATATAAATCCCAATACTTTGTCGCATTTGATCCCCTGCTGTTCGTAAGCTTTGAGTCCTACCCTTTTGCCCTCTGTCGCTACCTCAGATCGATCAGAACAAAGCCATTTTTTCATCTTCTTTCTCTGCATCTAATGGAAAGACGATAAACAAAGGTGGAGTTAGATTAAGATAAAAGTGCAGCGAGAAACCAGATAGCAAAGGAAAACAAAAAGCAGTGTCTTTCTTCTAAGCTTAAAGTCGTATACTTTTTTTCTCCTTTTGGAGTGCACTGAAAAATGGGCACTGGTTGGAGAAGAGCCTTTTGCACTACAGTCCCTAGAGAAGCAGAAAACAGTGTTTTAGACAAGCAACAGAAACAGAGTCCCTGTCCCACTCCTAGTCCCAGAAATTGTGCCAAGCTGAGCTTTTTTTCTACCGGAAGTAACCCTTCGACTCCTCGCTTTCAATCTCAACCAGTTTCTAGCCCCAGTCTCCGTTGCCGGACTACCGTTGAAACGTCTTCCACGAGCGAAAGCCCCACCCTCCAATGCAAATCCACCCCTAGAGCAGCCACAAAAAGTCCTAAACCAATTCTCTCCTCGAATCCTTCCTCTCCTCGTTCCCCTCTCAAGCTTTCATTTTTCCGTAACAGCTTCAAATTCAGAGTAAGTGATATCAAAATACCTAAATTTAACTGTACAAATGTAGCTAAATATTGAATGTTTACTGGCGTATGATAAACCAAAGATTTAATATTTTTTATTTTAATTTTGCAGAGTAGTTGTGGAATATGTTTGAACAGCGTGAAGACGGGTCAAGGAACGGCCATTTACACAGCTGAATGTGCACATGCCTTTCATTTCCCATGCATAGCTGCTCATGTTCGTAAACATGATTCCCTCATCTGTCCTGTTTGTAATACCACCTGGAAAGATGTTCCTCTTCTCTCCATTCACAGAAACTCAACTTCTCAAGATGACACCGTTCTGATTGAAAACACCACTCCTAGAATTGAAGATATAAAGATCACGGAATCTTGTTCACCCAGAATTGTTCACCTGCCGGAACCTAAACCCAAACTTAAAGCCAGAACATCTGATTTAAGATCGTACGATGACGATGAGCCATTGCTTTCCCCAACCGCCGGTGCTCGTTTTATTCCAATTCCAGAAGCTGATGAAAACATCGAACAAGAAGAATATGACGAAGTCGAGGAGTTCCAGGGGTTCTTCGTTAATCCCAACTCTTCCTCCACCGTCAAATCTGATGACCTACTCCCATTCAGCGGTCGTGATTTGAGGAATGTCCAGGCAAGATTGTCTCCCGAAGTGGCGGCCATTTCGGTGGGTCGTGGATACGAAACTTACGCGGTGACTTTAAAAATCAAGGCCCCACCTCTCCCTGCAAAAATGTTAGCTTCTTCGAGGAATAGTAGCGGTTCGACGTTGCATTTGGACCCTTCGCATCGTGCGCCTATCGATTTGGTTACAGTTCTTGATGTGAGTGGAAGCATGACTGGTGCTAAACTCCAGATGTTGAAACGCGCCATGCGTTTAGTCATTTCCTCGCTCGGCTCGGGTGATAGGCTTTCAATCGTGGCTTTCTCGGCTACTCCCAAACGGTTATTGCCTCTGCGGAGAATGACGGCTCAGGGTCAAAAGGCTGCTCGACGTATTATTGACCGTCTCGCCTGCGGTCAAGGGACTAGCTTTGGCGATGCGTTGAGAAAAGCAACCAAAGTGCTCGAGGATCGGAGGGAGAGAAATCCAGTTGCTAGCATTATGCTGTTATCCGACGGTCAGGATGAAAGACTCCAATCCAATGCTTCCAGTCAACGCCATCATTCAAGCCACGCATCGTCCACCCGTTTCGCTCACATTGAAATTCCAGTTCACGCGTTCGGGTTCGGGCAAAGCGGCGGGTATAGTCACGACCCAGCTGAGGATGCGTTTGCTAAATGCGTTGGTGGGTTACTGAGCGTTGTGGTCCAAGATTTGAGAATCCAGCTCAGCTTCGCATCCGGCTCAGCACCAGCTGAAATAACAGCCGTTTATTCATGTAGTGGAAAACCTACTGTTTTAACTTCCAGCTCCGTGCTTCTCGGCGATTTATACGCCGAGGAAGAAAGGGAATTACTCGTGGAACTGAAAGTTCCGACTTCGGCGGTTGGATCCAGTCATGTGATGTGCGTTCGCTGTCTATACAAGGATCCCGGCACACAAGAAGTCGTATACGGCAGAGATCAAGCGCTTCTCGTACCTCGGCCCAATGACGTTCGATCATCGGCTACCAAAATCGAACAGTTACGATTCTTCTTCATCACGACTCGAGCCGTAGCCGAAGCGAGAAGGCTGATCGAGTGCAGTAACGACTTAAGGAGCGCTTACCATTTGTTGGGATCGGCTCGAGCCTTGTTGATGCAGTCGAATTCATTGTCGGCTGAGGAATATGTCAGGTGTTTGGAAGCTGAGTTGGCGGAATTGCACTGGAGGAAACAGCAGATTCTGGAAATCCAACGGCGAAGGGTAAATGAAAGAGAAAGGGAGACGTTGCCTGTGGCAATGGATGAAAACGGCGAGCCACTTACCCCGTCATCTGCATGGAGAGCGGCTGAGAAGTTGGCTAAAGTTGCGATCATGAAGAAGTCGTTGACTAGAGTCAGCGATCTACACGGCTTCGAAAATGCTAGATTTTAGTTTTTTTCCCCTTAAAATTATATCGGAGTATTCTAGTTATATTATGAAAGGGGCGGTGGTAGCAGACGTTGCGGGGCGTTCTGCCATGAACTATAAAACTAAAATCCAAGCATTTGATTGATGGAGAAATGTAGGGATTTTTGTTGATTCATCATTATCAACTTACAAAGTTGTAAATGTTAGCACAATTGAGATTTTAATCCCTTGTTCTTCTTCTCATCCGGAGATTTCAAATGCCATGTGATAACTATACATTTACACAACACAGCTTGGAAATGAATCATCCGTAAAGAGAGAGAGAGAGACATTGTGTTAATCCTCAAAACTATATTTTATATAAATGAAGCCACGATGGATTTAGGATGATGAGGGATAGATGTAGATGTGATAATGTAGGTTCTATTTACTCGAGGCTTTCCTTCGCTTAACACCTAGTCATGTGGGCAGCTCCTGAGGAAGGGAAGCTCCACGTTTGCCTTTGCTTTTGGAACACGGGTGTTACTTGTTATTGTTATAAAGTGCATTGGTTTCTTTTTCCCCTTCACGTGTTTTAATGGGAAAGTACAATTTTAGAACTACGGGAAAAATGGCTTTTCTTTTTCTTCTTTAGTTTTCCATGGATGGGGGAAAAACACTCGTTGAAGGGACACTAGTGTTTAGGGTTCTTAGCTTTGAAAGGAGAGCTCCTTAGGTTAGTGTTTTTCAAAGGGAACCAGCTCTTTCAAACCCTTTTCAGAAATGAGGAAGGAGTAGGGACCCAAAAGGATTTTCATGTTTTTCTCCAAATTTATAAAAGACTCTTGCAGGAAATCCCAAAACTCCTAACCTCAATGATTTAACAGGGCAAGGCTAAAACCAACCGTGAAATAATACAATCCTAATCCAATGTAGAGTCGGTCATATTAACCACCATCTAATTATCAAATTAAAATGGCCTGTATGAAAGGAGTATACATCATACTATTTGAGCATGATCAATGGTGTCCATGCAATTTCAACCAAGAATGGCAAAACCATCACAATTTTGCCTTAGCTTGCAAGTCTTTTTAGCAGCGCAATTAGTGTTATTAGCCAACTAATGACAGAATACTATTCTTATCTTATTTGAAAAACGAATAAAAAACATAATGGACCCAGAAATATTGGAGGTTTTATAATGGCAGTCAAGGGCAACCGGTGGTTGCAGAAGTCCTGCACGTCTTCTCACTTTTCTCAATCGGTTGTCCTTGGATTCCAAGCCATAGATGGTTTGTGTTCGGTGATAATATCATTTGATGCCAAATGACAAAAATAAATGGTCCTATTGTGAAGTCTCTGTCAGCATTATTGGTGAAAAACAATAGCTGGGGAGTGTTTAGACATAATCTCATATTTGATGAAGCATGTGGTTTTTCATGGACCTTAATGTGTTTGGGGGTCAGGGATTCCTTTTGGAATCCTACTGTTGTCACTGTGACTCCAAAGGGCTATAACAATATATGAGCCATTAGACATCCGCCGGGGGGTGGGGGCACCCTTGTTTATGTTGTGTCTTCTTCCATCTGATTTTTGAAGGAATTCAGTGGTCACGGAATTATCTGCCATGGAGGTACCTGTTTGCATCCAGCCCTCCACACAATGTTCATTTGTCCTCTGGTGCAACAACTTGCAGCTCAGCTTGGTCACGGATTAATATGAACCTTCTTCTCAGTCTTTACTAAGCCCAAATAAGGCGTTTTAGAGTGATTCCATTGATGGCTATTTAACATTTCACTACTATTCGCTAAACTAAATCATTCACAAACTAAATTGTACCTACCATTTGCATTTCCCTTTTTTGGGTCATATCAACAGTGAAGTTCACTTAAGAAAAATCTGAATAAATACATTTGCCGAAATTCCAGCTCTATATTAAAATAAGTGGCGATTAGTTACAATGCTTGATATTGTTCAAATAGATATCATACATTCTACAGATGAATGTGACACGGATCAAGCTCACTTCACACTGTGCACACCACAGCCAAAAGACCACCAACAAGCATGTCGTCTGAGTGTGAAGATCAAATGAGATTCAAACACAAAAGAGTCTAAATTACACAAATTAATGAATTGAAATATACCCCACAAGAACTTTGAATCGACAACTACAGCAGATGAAAACTCATAACACCCTGAGGAAGTAACCCTCTTATTTGACCATTAGGAAGTTGGATATTCTACATCGACACCTACTTTTTGCTTTGTTCCACCTTGGCTCGAATTTTCTGTTCTAGAAGAGATATATCTGTCTCGAGGCCGAACATTCTGTTAAGTGCATACATGTTCTCAAGGGTCTCACTTAGAGTTCGACTGTCACTGCCATCACATCTCAGGTGCTGCATTGGACCATGGAGAAGTTTGTTCACAATTCCACGGCTGAGATCATCCACTGCCTTCCTTGACTTCTTTGGGATATCTTCCCCCATCTTTGATAAGCATTTCTCTAACTCTGCAGCTCGAATTCTCTCCGCATAGGCTCTCAACTTCTTGATGGTTGGAACGGTTTCAAGTGAATCCCTCCATGCGTCAAACTGTTTTGATTCCTCAGCAATAATGGCCTGAGCTTCCATTGCTTTTCGTAGTCGGTCCTCTTTATTAGCAGCTACAACCTCCTTCAGGTCATCGACATTGTACAGTCGTGCGCCTCCAACATCTGAGACACATGATCCCACATTTCGTGGAACGGAGATATCAACGAAGAGCCTTGAACCACCAACTTCAGAGCTGACAAGGGGGAGGTCCTTGACATGTTCTTTCAAAAACAACGGAGTTTCTGATGCAGTACTAGTAAAGATCACATCAGCTTCCGCTGAACAAGCGAGCATGTCTGTAAGGGGTCTGTAAATAATCTCAACACCTTTCATCTCCTCACGGATTGCTGAGACTTTCTCCTCACTTCTATTAACAACAACCATCTTGGTGCAACCTTTTGCCACCAAGTGCTTGATCACAAGCTTTCCCATCTTTCCTGCTCCAATAACTAACATTCGAGCAGCAGCATGTGAAGACTCAGGCAGCTTCATCAAAGCCAATTCAACAGCAGCAGAGCTAACAGAAACAGCCCCAGCAGCAATGTTAGTCTCTGTTCTAACCCGTTTCCCAACAGTAATTGCATGTTTGAACAGCCCACTAACATTCCTTCCGAAGCCAACAACACCTTGCCCAACTTTAACAACTTGTTTAACTTGTGCAAGAATTTGACCTTCTCCAAGAACAAGAGAATCAAGACCAGCAGATACTTCAAAGATGTGCTGTGTAGCATCTTTGTTGTACAACAAAAACCGGTGTTCACAAATCTCTGAAACTGGGATACCACTAGTCTGCAACCAAATTGCAGTTACTTAAACTGCTACTAAATTTAAAGTTTCCATAGAGGTAAATATCACAAACTATCGAGTCCAAATAATATTATATATTTTCCATCAAAAAAATACCTTTGACATCCATTCAGTTACTTCCTTGACACCACGATGCTGCGATAGGGCCACAACATATATTTCCATCCTGTTGCAGGTGCTAAGAACAGCAGCCTCTTCAATATGATTCAAACCACATAATTCTCCAATGGCTCGTGGCCATTCTGCTTCTGGAATGGCAAGTTTCTCACGCATCTCCACAGGTGCAGTGTGAATACTAAGCCCTATGACCACAATGCTGCTCCTTTCCTTTGTATATCCTGACATGGACCCATAGAAGATTGTGAGGAAAATTAACACATATATTCTGCAAAAAGGATTATGTAATACACGATTGAAATACCTGAAAAAAACGCCTCAAATACTGTGAATTTAATTGAAGATAAAATAACTCCATATCTAAATGTTTGTTCTTAATATCTAGAAGTTTCTGGACATTAAAGGCATTGTATGCCGATTTAAGGGAGTTGACAAAAGAGGGAAGCCCATGCAAGCAACTATCAGTATTAATAGTATGGTCATGGAAACATTTTCCTTCTATGTTGCTCCATGTCTTCATTTTTCTTGAAGAACTTGTGTCCGGCACACACTAAGACATGGGATAGGGATATGATCACCCTCTAAATACATGAAAATTTTGGGGGAAAAAGTTAAAACATATGTGTCAGACATGTACCCATCTTTGACCATACACACCGTCCTAGTAACATAGCTTTCAGCCCTCTTATTCAAAACAAAAACTTCACTGAAAGGATATTGATGATGGTTTTATTGATACAATGGCAGGGTACACAAAAGCACAGAATAAGTTCTATATTTCAAGGCATAACTCGAAGTTTGATTTTGTTTTTCCCATCAACCAACAAAAGCAACAGGCAAGTGAATGCATGTGCAGTAGGTAGAAATAAAGCTATAATTCTTTTGCAATCATAGTTATTTCGTGGTTTTTTAAAACTGAATTACCATTCCCAGTTAACTGATGCTCTAAATATCTAAAGATTGTGAACTGGTCAAACATGTCTGCTCCAAAAAGATGAAACTTTTCAGCATCACATTAAGCAACAATTCATCAAATCGCAATTCACAATGAGATCTAAAACTGAATAACACAAAATTCAGCCAAAACACGCGATTGAAAAGGGGAAACTTAGCAGAAATTAAAGGTAAACGTACTGTCAGCTGCGGAAGTCTTGAGCTGTTCAAGAGCGGAGAGCGCAGAAGCCTTGGAGGGATCGATTCTTTCGCCTTCGCTAATGGCTTCAGATTGAGCAACTTCACATCTAACTCCACCAATCCTCTGCGCCAAACCTTTCTTTCCACTATTAGGCTTGGAAAAAGCCTTCATTTGCTGCTGAGAAAGAGAGCACGCCCGCAAAGAAGATGCCCCGGGCGACGAACAAGCATTGACCAACAAACGCTCCCATTTAGCACCGCAAAGAGTCGAAGAAACCGCCATGGTTTTGATAAAGAAAACCGAAAGCTCACGACTCGAAAACCCAAATAAAAGGGAGAAGCAGAGCGTGAGCTTAAATGGGGTACTTTGTCTCCCAGAAAACGAATGAAAAGGCTTAACGGGTATGAAACTATAGCCAGAAAATCAGAGTTGACGGGTCGGGTCAATTTAAGCTCTGAGTTTGGGTAAAAAAAAGGATAAAAAGTGGGGAAATCGAGTGATTAGCCTATGATATAAAAGTCTTTGGATTGGGGGAAATCTGAGTTTGGTATAAAAGAGTTGATTGGCTGATGAAACCCACGTTTTATCCACACTCCTTTGCTTCTCTGCCTTTGATTTCTGTCCTTTTATAGGGTCCCCTCCCCCACACTCCTATGCCTCCAAAGTCTAAATCCTTATTTCCTTCTCATTTTCTATTTGCAATTTGTCAAAACCATGTGGTTTCATCATTGATTTTTCACTAACCAACTAATATATATATATATATATATAAAATTTCCATATAAAAAAAATGATGTAAACATTAAAATTAGAATCTCATTTTTTTTATAAGCTTGAGATATAGAGTTTCGTAGGGGTTGATAATCTCGTAATATTTTATATACGTAAAACATAATCAAAGTCGTTTAAAAATTTTATTTTTCTAAAAATGATGTTATTTTCATAAAAATCGATTATTAGTTAACTGACGGTATTAATTATCAATTATGACTTAAAAATATAAATTTTATATACTGTACTGATAATTTTTGAACTGTTTAAGAATAACATTGAAGAACTAAAATTTTCTCTAATGCTAAACATAAATATATATATATATTCTTATTGTTTCTGTTTATTTTAGTAAAATAATATTCTATTATTTATTAATTAGTTAAATAAATGATTTTAAAATCAAATTTCAAGTAATATATAATTTAATATTGAAGATTGGAATCAAATTAAGGTAACATGAAGTAAATCTAAAGCTCGGATTTCATCATTTACAGTCCCATGCTCTACTCCTTGCAAGCCAAAACAAAACAAAAAATAAATCAAAAGAAGAGTATAAAAACATCATTGTTTCTCCGATCACTGGAATTTGTCTACATTTATACTATCGTCGTCTAGCTAATGCTAACTAGAGATTTACAGATTCACACCGTGGACCTATTCTGTCCATTAAATGCTTCTTTTTTCTCACAGAGGGAATAAGTATTTATATAACGAACAGAAGAGATAAGATGGGGAATCCGCCATTTGTGGTAGAGATTGGGTTTCCAAGATTTCACTTCAAGATGATCTACGTGGCTTGCTTTGTTTGGCTTATGTACAATTTCAGTTCACTCTTCCAACTTAACTCTTATCGACACATACATTTGATCATGTTTATTCATCAAATACGACCCACATTTCAAACGACAATATATATGTATATATAATCAATGATGCATGCACGAACCAACTTACTTTAGTAGTTAAAAGAATTGTTGTTGATTTTAGGGGTCACGAATTCGTGCACCAACGACTGCAACAGGTGATTGAGCGTTCATTGTCAAATGGTTGAGAGTATTTAAAACCGATACTACTTTGTAATCAAATGTAACACGATAATCTTGGTTTTTTCACTTGATAGGGAACTATTATATGATATTCGAGATACCTATATTTGATTGATTAAAATATCGTTTAAAATATCGTATCTAAAAGTTTTAAATTCGAATTGAGATGTTTTTAATTCATGTAATATCCGTTTCGATCATGACTTTCGCTTTAAGTTAATTAGAAGTTAAGATAACTATTTTTAAATGTTTAGATTGAGATATACTGATATCCAAAAACCAATAATTAAGTAGACAAAGAAAGAAGAAAGTAAAGGAATATTGACACTGGGCACAAGTTGGAGAATGTTCCAACCAAGTGGAGGCAAATGGTTTTAAAAACTCAAATGAACTTGAAGGATTTGTAGCATATCTAAATCTATTCCGACAATCTTTCCTTGTTACTAAAAGAATGCCCATATAATATGTGGTTTTAATTAGGTTTCAAACTAGTTTGTCTTAAAAATCCATTGCTCAAGACAATGTACCTGCAGTTGTGTTTCACAAAAGCAAAAACAGATGTCCAAATAACAAGCCAGAGCCGTGCAGGTGCTTATTAAACTGGTTCAATTGGGGGAGGTTTTCTGCTTGGTGTGAGATTAGGGTTTCCCCAATACCAATAAAGGAAAGCTTTAGCTTGAAAATGTTGGTTCCTTTTTGGTTTTTGGTACAAGGTTGTAGTGCATTCCAAGACTCTTTGAACAAGTTGGCGCTCATAGATATGAGATCTGGTTTTCGCAACACTGTGCAACAAAAGCCAGGGCCTCGGTATTTGGAAACCCACCTGGAACCAGCTTGTTTTTGATGCATTTTAAAACTAAAAATTATGTTTCGACAACCTCTTCCATAAGCTTGGAACACGGTTGCCGACAGAACTAATTAAACTGTGAAACTATGTTTGCAGGTTTCAATGAAGTTAATTAATAATGCTAACACAGTTGGTATAAGTGGTTGGAATTTAAGAATTTGAGTTTCTGATGCTAGGCTTGAATCTTACGACCGTCACTCTTGGTGGATAATTTATAAATTCTTATATAAATCTCAATTGAATCTTAGATATAGTTGGACTGGGAACCACCCCTGACCTAAAGTTTATTGTGTAAAAAAAGTTAATTAATAATAACAAAGGTTAAAAACTGCGACACTAATTAGCATCCATACCAGGTTGCTGGATTTGTATATACCCCAGCAGCTGCATATACTAAGAAAAATTAGCATAATCGAATCTAATAATCAATCTTACTTAAGTTCGATTCTGTCATCCAAAAAATTTGTTTGATTAATTGTATTTTTAAAATCATATTGTGGGTTCTATTAAAGACATTGCGAGAAATAGACTCTTGTACATAAACATTACTAGATTAGAGAATGTTAATAAAAGTCTATATAAAATTGGGTATTCTTTATAATCAGTGGACATAGTTGGACTGTGATTTTATTAGTCTGGTTGGTTTTGTAGCTGATTATTGCTTTCTTAGGGTTCTTGAATACATTTATAAAAAAGATAAATTGAATTAAGTATAAATTATATATTTAGTACCCGAACTATTAGTTTTGGTCATTTTAATGCTTAAATTTTCAAATTTTTTAAAATCATATCTAACGTTTAGTTTTTGTTTCATTTTAGTATCCGACTGTTAAAAACTCAGCGGAGCTGTTACAACTTGACCCTTTTTTGGGGGTAAATTACATCATTCATCACTCAACTATCTTCTCACTCCTATTTTGATTAATGAAGTTTAATATTTTTTAAAATTTAATTACTTAAATTTTAAATTACTCCTAATTTAATCACTCTAAATTTTAAATTTAAATTTTTTATTTTAATTATATATTAATAAAACAATAAAAATATCATGTCACAAAATATTATTAATAAAATAAATTAGAGTGATTAAAACATGTCTAATTTGAAAGTTGAGTACTTAAATTGAATTTTTTAAATTTTAATGACCAAAATAGGAGTGAAAAGATAGTTAAGAGATGAATGATGTAATTTACCTATAAAAAATGTCACATTCCATTAAATTTTTAATGGCGGGTACTAAAATGAAACAAAAATTAAACTTTAAGTATGATTTTGAAAAGAAAAAAAATTAAATATTAAAACATATCAAAACTGGTAGTTTAAGTATTAAATATATAGTTTACGCTTAAATTAAATAGACTACTCATTTTGAGCCCAAAAGATATATAGAACCAACATGTCGGCCCAGGTTACTCTTTTGTTATTTGCAAAAATTACAACTTTTATAAGGAAAGTTTGTAATTTTATTCTTACCATAATTAATTTTTTTTATAAAATATAGTTTTTTATTTGAAATTATTTTTTATTAATCTGGGGCAATGTAATTTATGTCATTGTAAGCGCACACACATCCTATATATACAGTTATTTGAACCTGATATCTCTAAAGAGAATGATACTCTTATTTATCACTAAAACAACTCAAATATAGTATTTATAAACATGTATGACTATATACTTGTTAAGTAAATGTATCTATCATTATAATTGTTACAAACCATAAAATTAAGTTTGACAAAAATAATTATAAATGACTTGAAAAGTACTTTTTGATTTTGAATCGGTTACTAGATTAACTATTTTTTCTTTGGTTCAAAATAATAAATAAAACAGACCAGGGGTCGATGGTCTTCATGCCCTATTTTTCAGAGCCAATGGGTGCTTCCATTTGTGATTGGGTTAAGGGTGTCCACAAAGACGAGCCTTTTGAAACAGCTCTCCATAGAACCTTGCTTGTTCTTATACCGAAAGTCAGCAATCCGAAATCATTTACAGAGTTTCATCCAATTAGTCTCTGTACGGTGTTTTATAAACTTATTATGAAGATTATTGCAAATAGATTCCGAGTCCTTTTCCCAAAGATCATTGCACTGAATCAAGTGAGTTTTGTTGTTGGTCGAAGCATCACAGGTACTACCATAGTTGCTCAAGAGACTATTCATTCCATGCGAAAGAAGAAAGGAAAGACTAAATAGATGGCAATTAAAGTCGATCTCGAAAAAGCTTATGACTAGATTAGACAAGACTTCATCTCCGAGTCTTTAGTTGATATGGGATGTTCGCCTCGCATCAGACGAGTTATTATGGATCTTATTTCCTTGTCTTCATTCCAAGTCCTTTGGAATAGATCTTTGTTAGATGACTTTAAATCGACTAGGGGTATTAGTCAGGGTTGTCCTCTATTGCCGTATCTCTTTGTTTTCTGTATGGACCGTTTTGGGTACAACATCGAGTATACTTTAAATATGGGTTTATGGGAACCTATGATCCTTTCTCGTAGAGGCCTCCCATTACCCATCGTTTCTTCCCCGATGACTTGATCCTCCTTTGCGAAGCCTCTACCCATCAGACCCAACTTGTGGGTGCTATATTGGATCAGTTTAGTCGATTTTCGGGTCACAAGCTTAGCTTGAACAAAACAAAAGTTTTCTTTTCTTCTAATGTTGAGTAAGAGCTGGAAGCTTCCATATGCTCGACGTTGGGGTTTCAGAGTACTATGGACTTGGGCAAGTACTTGGGTATGCCCTTATTCCATAAAAGGGTCACTAGAAGTACATTCTAATTAGTGGTCGACAAAGTTCGGTCTAGGCTGAGCAGATGGGTGGCCTCGAAGCTGTCCCTTGCAAGTAGTGTGACGTTGGCCAAAGCAACTCTTCTAGCCATCCGGAATTTTTTCATGCAAACTACGTCGATTCCTAAAAGTGTTTGTGCTCAAATTGAACGTATTGCCCAAACTTTTATTGGGGAGGATCGTCAGAAAATCATAAGTCGACCCTTATCCATTGGAAATCGATTTGCCAACTAACCATTAATGGAGGTTTGGGGATTCGGTCTCTTAATTACCATAATGATGTGTTCCTCGTCAATTTGGGGTACAATCTCATAATAAACCCGGAGGCTTTGTGGGTGTGTGCCCTCCATTCCAAATACAACGTAACAGACGCTATTCCTGATCAAATCACTAGGCGTTCTTGTTCCTATATTTGGAGGTCTTTTACTCGAGTTTGGCATCTTATTCGAGAGAACATCTGTTGGTCTATCGAGAATGGGAATAAGACCAAATTCTGGACAGACAGTTGGATCCTGAATATTCAACCGCTTTTCAGTCTCAAAACTTGAATAAAGGGTTGTTGATTATGTTAAGCCAGATGGGAGTTGGGACATCCAAAGGCTATCTCAACTCTTAGACAATGGAACTATCCAGCTCATCACAGAGGTGCCCCCCTGTGGATGATGCAGGTGATGATATTCCAACTTGGAGATGGGAAAATATCGGTAAATGAACTGTTGCTTCAGCCTATAAAATTTTACTGAGGGGTGTGATCCTCCAAGCAATATTTGGAATATAGCTTTGAACTTCGACGGTTCCCAATGTATCAAACAGTTCTTGTGGTTGGTTCTTCGGAATCAATTGATGACGAACTTCCAAAGAGTGAGAAGAGGATTAGCGTCGAACGCTCACTGTCCGCTTTATATTTTTGAGGAAGAAAATATAATCCATGTGATGTGAGATTGTGCCTCGGCTCGTATGGTGTGGAATCAGGTAGTTCCCAACAACTTATGACAGAACTTCTTTGCTGCTCCCCTGGAGGATTGGCTAAAAAGTAATCTAAGCCAAACTTGGAGAATGGATACTCAAGATTACTTCTAGAGGCATTTGATCGAGATCATCACTTGAAGGTTATGGAAACAGCGGAATAATTCAATCTTTAACGGAGAAGTTTGGACTTTCATGGAAGTGATTAAATTTGCTAAATCCTCGGCTCATAACCTTCGAAATTCTAGGAGTAAAGTTATGGCTTCCCAATAGGGATGGCGGACGGGTACAATTTCATAGATTTCTCACCGCACCCACTCCAATTGGGACAAAGATGGATATAAGTTTAGTGGGTAGTAGGCGGGTGTGGATGTAAAAAATCGTATTCGTCGTGGGTAGTAGGTAGGTGATGAGTTTAAGACTTTACCTGCTCCGAATCCGCCCGCCCACTAATTATACCCAACATATAAATTTTGGACCATTATGAATTTATGTATAATTTCAGAGACTATTCTATAAATCTTAAGATTTTACAGGACATGATTTGTAATTTAACTAAATGTTACGGGTATAAACTCAATTAATCCTTAGTTTATTTTATTATGCTTCTTAATAAATGTATTTATTTTATATTTTATTGCTTATGTAATTTGTGAGATTGTTGCTTGGTGGGTATTGACGAATACAAACGGGTATATGATGAATGGTGGATATCCAATTGGGTAGTGGGTATGGGGTGGATATGAGAATGTGTCCGGTATGGATTTAAAAAAATTCATGTAGTGGGTGGTAGGTGGGTGATGGAAACAAAAATATTAGATGGATATGGAGATGTGGGAAGGGGTATTTGCACCCATCCCGCTCGTTTGTCATCCCTACTTTCCATGTTTGACAAGTCGATACTCAGAGGTGTAGAAACCCCTACAACGGTGGGATTATAATAAATACCAATGGTGCTCTCAACCAAATTTCTCAGGAAGCAGAAAGTGTCGGGATTATTCGAGGTATTGATGGTAAATGGCTTCTTGGCTATCATCGAAAATTGGTAGATGTTCGTCCTTCATACCGAGCATAATTTATTTTGATATTATTTTGTCGTTAATTACTCCTTGTTGATTGAATGTTATTGCTAATTTGGGTATTTTGATTTATTTTCTATGCAGGATTTTAATTTCCAGAAAAAATACTAAAGATACAAAGTTTGGGCGTGACAATATCCGACGTGGCACCCAGTCAGTAGCTTCCAAAAGACGGTCCGGTCAGCATACTAGAAGGATTGGTATATTACTCAATTTTAGTTTAAATTCAAATCAGGAATTATCACTTATTTTTAAGATTTTATTTGAATATTTTCAAGATTTATCTTTAGTCATTTTCACTTCATTTTTAGGGTCTTAGAAAGTTGTAAACACCCTCTTAGGGTAAGCTTCAAACATATATCAGACATATATCAGATTTAACCATTAATCAAAGCGCATTCGTCTCTTTTTTCTCCATTCATCTCTCTCTCACTTCGCCCTAATTACCAAATCCCTAACTCTATATCTTTCCCGAATTTTCCCCTTTTGTCCCTTCAGCCATGACACCATCATGTTTGAGAATTCATTTTTTTAATCTCCGTTGCTGCAAATTATGAACAGTGCTTTGTATCAGTCTCTGCCAGGAAATTTTTTTACAGTTACCTTTAGGCTCCATAACGCTGGTGTCTTGCTGTTAAAAATGTTGAAAACAATAGCTTGGATTGGTTAGAGACGCATTTAACTGGATTTTTAATTCAAGCTTTGGAAGGAGAAATAAGTCGTTGGCTTTCTATCTAATTGAGAAGACAATCGTGCATTTGTCGCAATGGTCAGAAGCGGATGGCTATGTGCATTGTGTTAGCATCAACCATCACTAGTATTTAAATGGTTACAGAAGTGAAAATAATTAATAAAAGAATGATGTTTTGGTTAACTATCTACGTGCGTTGGTTTTTTCATTTTAATCTCAGCCTCTTGTCCCATCCCCTATCTTTTCTCGTTTCTTCGGGACGTGGTGTCATAGATGCTGCAATTATTTGTGGCATTGCATGCTCTGTACGTTTTAATAGTTGGATTCAGCCTCACTGTATATATATAGGTTCTTTGAATTATGAGAATACACACAGTTCCAGTGGTAATGTGAAAGATGCTTGCTGACATTTTACCAGGGTTGAAATCTACGTCCACCTTCTCAAATTATTAATCACCTAAGTGTCATTCTTTTAATGAAATGCAGCTATGATGATTGTAACTCAAAGAGATTTGAATCTAAACGCAATCATCTCATACAGGTTTTAGTGATCTTTACAAATTTTGAGGATCTTCTTTGATCATGTATAGATACATATGTCACTTGACTTGCAAGCTACAAACTTTCACTGGTCTTGCTGGTTAGGATACTTTCATGTCATACACTGCCAGACCATCACCCTAGAGTCTAAACTACCAAACCTCCAAAGCTTATGCTACTTTACTTGAAGGAAGTTCTTTGTCTCGACTATAACAACTAACAAATAATACAAACCGATAGAACACATAATCATTTAATTATATATTACACATTATGAAACCACAGGCTAAAATAAAAAAAAAAACGTTTAGATAAATCCAAATTATAAAAACCGATAGAACACATAATTTTATATTAAAGACGAATTTTTGAATTTTAAGAATTGATGAATTTATAAAATTTTTGAAATAATTTTTTTGATAAAAACATATAAAAATTAAAATATATGATAATTTTAAATTTTTAAAGATATGATTGTTCCCACCCGTATCTCAATCTAGTCCTCCGTGAACCAAGGAGTAAGGACTACGACCTATATGTAGGGATGGCAACGGGCCGGGTTCGGACCGGGTATTGGTCCCCCGTTACCGTCCCCGTTTAAAAAACCCATACCCGTCCCCGCTTAAAAAACCGCGAAGATTTAAACGGGGATCTCCATCGGGTAATCGGGGAAAACCGCGGGGAAACGGGTATCCCCGTTTAGCATAAACCGTTATTTAAATAGGTATTGGGCCGGTATATATATATTTAAATTAAATATATAAATATTATATATATATTAATTTAAATTAAATTTTTTAATATTATATATATATATATAATAATAATTATTTTTAATATTTATATGGCCGGATAATCGGGTAATCGGGGCAGGGATTACCAAACCCGTCCCCGTTTAGCATAAACGGTTTTTCTCGATCCCCGTTTAGCATAAACGATTTTCTCCCGTCCCCGTTTAATTCGATTTTCGGTTTTCCCTGTCGGGTTCGGATTTTTTTCCATCCCTACCTATATGGTGAGTTGGACCCGGATCAAACTCATTCCGCCCATTATTTGTTAGTTTCAATATTTTAGCCCACTTGTAAAGAATTAATCACCCTTTGAAAATGAATAGGGGTTTTTATTTGATTTAATATTAACTATTTTAACTTAAATTTTACTAAATGATATAATAATTAAATTTCTATTAATTATTATTATTTTTATTAATTTATATCTCATGTTTTATAAACTTACATTATTTATGTGAATCTTTAAAATATATTTAAATCTTGCTATTTTATTAAAGAGAAAAATGATTTATTAAAAAGTATTTAAAATTTTAGGACCTAAAATATAAGATTTATAATTTTAGATTTTAATATTTACAAATAAAATATAAAATTGATGTATCAAATAATAAATTATTTTTAATACATTAATAATTTATATTATATTTTATATACACCACTTATAGATTTACATTCATATTATTTTGTTACCTTATATTTATAATATTATTTCATGTAAAATGTTTTATATTCTTTATGGTATAGTTATATGGCATATCAATTTTGATGTTTATGAATGAAGTAAATTAAACTAAGAAAATTACATTTGTTTTTATAATATCCAATCGAATTAACAATTAATAGATCGAATACAAGTAATTATAAAAATATTATATTCCTACGCATTTAGTAGCTAAACTATCAGTTTTAGTCCGTTTTAGTACCAAAACTTTCATTTTTTTTAATTCATGTCTAACATTTAGTTTTCATTTCATTTTAGTACCCGCCGTTAAAAATTTAACGTTGTTAGTCCTAAACTATCAATTTTAGTACCTAAACTTTCAAAAAAAAAGTTCAAAATTTAACGTTAAAATTTGAACGGATACTAAAATGAAACAAACTAAACATTAGATATAATTTTAAAAAAATTAAATATTAAAATATACTAAAACTAATAGATTAAGTAGGTGTAGTTTAGCCAAAATTATATGGTATATGAATAAGAAATGACCATCCAGCTCAGTTGGTAGAACACAAGGTTCTTAACCTTGAGGTTGTGGGATCGAGTTCTATGGAGATCATTTCATAATTCGGAGGTCTCTTACGGAAGTTACTCTTAACCTAGTATTGAGTGCAGCCTATTATCTTACCTCCCCTTATCCTATACATATGAGAAAAATGGACGACCAATATATGGTATATGAATAAATGATGGGCTGATGTGATTCAGATTCCGATCTAATCGATGGGTGAGAGGGCAAAGTGTGAAAAGGAATATGTTTTCTTACTTTTGAGTTGTGACAAGTGGCGTTAGCTTTAAAAGGACAAAAGATTTATTATAATATTGAATATTTAGAATGATCGTCTTGGAATTTTGTGCTTTTTCTCATTAATTCCATCAGTTAATCGGATGGGATCCATAATCAAAACGTTCGAGAGCACCGTTCATCGTTTTTCACGAAACAGGAGGTCTGGTAAAAGAGTTTTGACACCAGCTTGCAGCTAAAGATTTTTTAAATATTATTTATTCAATATATGTTATTGGATCATATAAACAAATATTTTTTAATCTAAAAGCTAATTTCGATATTCATATTGATCTAACTTCACAATCTATTTTGTCATCTATATATTAAATATTATAAAGGAATACTTTTATAATAGTATTCATACGTTTATAATTAATTTAAATAAAAAAACATTATTTAATGTAATTTGATTTTGATGTGTACCAGACGGATCTGATTTCTTTTTCCAAAATTTTCCGTATATACCGACAAATTTTGGACCACCAATAGATGCTTTTATTCAGCGTGAAGTGTGAACATATAAATTAAAGCATGCTTGGAAAAAATATATATATGAAAAACTTAGATTGGCAATGCTAAGAAGCAACATTATATGAGCAAAGTATTCGATCTGTTGGCATAAATCAAGCGACTTCAGTGGTAAAGAGTTACGAGTCTGAGCATTAAGAATGTATGGGTATGACCGTTCATTGTCAATAATTGAGAGTTATCTTTAAACATATTTACATTGTACTTACCCTAGATTAATTAAGAAATATTTCATCTATTGGTTAAACTACTTAGCTTTATTCTCTTTGTTCTTTAAAACACGAGTTCTAGATTTATTACAGGCATTCTTCTTTCTTTTTCTTTCTCTTATCACTAAATAAGATTATAATTAGATTTAAAACTTGTCAAAAGAAGAAAAGAATATTATATTTTATGGAGTTGTTGAATTAATTTACATTATTGATATAATTTTTATTAATATACAATGATTATAAGATAATATATATTTATAATATTTTTTAATTATTAAAAAATACATTTTACAAACATAATTATTTAAACTAATACCTAAGAAAATAAAACATTCTTTAGCTATTAACCTATTAGTATCATTCAATGAATTCATCTACAGTTCGACACAGTAAAACAGACAGCAATGAAATTAAATCAGATATTCCAAAGTAACAAGGTAAGACAAAAAAAAAAAAAAACAAGGGCGTAAATGAATAAAAAGGTGGTAATTTAGGATAAGATTGATAAGCTAGAGTTTAAACTATCGATTGAACAAGTAATCTAGCAGCCAAGGACAAGGTTTGGAAAATGCCCTGCCCTCTGTCCCATAGATTGATAAAACTTTTGACTAAAAATGTAGCACAAGACAAAGGAAACAGCCAGGCAAGACATTCTGTAATCTATTACTTTTAAAAATATGTCAATTTTGTATTAGTCACAATGCCTAATATCTAGGTGCTCAAAATTTCGGTTAATCAATAAAATCGATTGAACCGAAAATTTTCTATGTTAATCAATCGGTTAATTTTAAGTTCAGTCAGTTAACAGTTAATAATTTTTTTAAAGTTCGATTATCGATTAATTTGGTTCAAAATCGGTTAATTAACCGAATTAATCAAAAAATTTCAATATATTATTCATATATTAATAGTTTTAGGAGTGATTAAATTTCGGTTTTAATCGAATTAATCGACCAAAATAAACGAATTGACCAATCGAATTAACCGATGCCATCGCGTTTATCACGATTGCGGACATAATGGATGTCATCGCAGTCATTGCGGGTGTCGCGGTCGTGACTTTTTTAAATTTCGCAAAACTTATCTTAAAACATAATAATTATAATTATAAAGAGTTATTTTTAATGATTTTTAGAATGTTTTCTAAGTGAAAATGACATATATATATATATATATATATATATATATTTATCTAATAGAAGACTTTAAAAATCGGTGATAGGATAACATAATTAATTAATGATGATATTTGAATACATTGTTATTTAAAAGAAATAAGACTATCAACATAGGGAAAACTTACAGAGATTAAATGTATAAAGATAAATTTTGGTATAACTATGAGACAAGAGATTCTTTACCGATTTAATTAAAGAGTTAAATTACAGGTGTGACGGACCGTTATTGTCGTGAATCTGATACCCACTGCTAATTTCACTAATCTCGGTTTCGAACGGCGCTACGTGCCCGCTATTTGAATCCCTAGGGTAGGGAGTTTATGCAACCGTGTCGAGACGAAGGAACTATCTCTCACTGTCTCCTTCTCAATAATAACCAATTATAGCTCGACTTTGCTGAGTAGTAGCCTGTGTTGTGGAGTTCCCATATGAGGAGGTCATTTCTAGTGGGTGAAATGAATGATTTGAGGATAAGGTTTGCATCATCCTTTTGAAATACTGCTCTAACTTTGCTTGAATCTTACCTTGGTTCTGAAAGCAAAATATTTGCAAAGCAGTGGGCTGTTTGGGTTATCAAAATAATTAGATATGAAGTTCATCGGCTTATCACCACTCCATCTATCTTATGAATTGGATTTCCCCATCATACCCGATCCACCAAAATATATATCTTTAAGCTTGCTTTAGCCTTGAAGATGCTAGTCCAAGCATATGATGTCTTGTCCCGAGCTTAGCCTCCAAGAATTTCGTGCAAGGACATATTTTACCTTAAAAACTCAAATAACAATGACGAGGGGTGTCAACCATTCTCAAAACTTAATTCATAGAAGAGCATAATTGAACACTTAAGATCATGGAAACCCAATTGGCATCCCTTTTAGCTTGACAGATGTTATCCCATGCAACTAAAGCCCTACCTCTCTTCGTTTTTCCCCCCGACTATCAGTATGCACACATGTTTGACGTTATTGCATCAATCATCCCTTTCGAAAGGAGGTAGCAAACATATCGCACGCAGGTAATGCTTAAGCTACCGATTTGAGAAAAACCTCAGTCCCCTGAATGAAAGGAGGTTCTTT
>NW_024061835.1:0-94263 GCF_006381635.1 Hibiscus syriacus
AATTAAGAGGGCAAAAAAAAATTAACTATTACGAATGAAAAGCACTTTTAAGGGTAAACAATATTGGTGACCTTTATGATTCTGATCTATTTGATTTTAGTCCAATTTTGAAAAAAAAGTTTAGTTTTAGTTACTTTTAATTTATGTCTTATTTAAATATTTTTTAAAATAATTTGAGTAGTTACAAGACAATATATGTTTGTAATTTTTTTAACCACTAACAATATTGTAAATATAACTTTACGAACTCAATATCTTAAAAAAAAGATTCCTTTTAACTGTTGATATTACTTGATGATTATGTAAGATTATAATCGATAAATATAAAATTGTTTCGTTACTTTATTTTTCATGCATAGAAAAAGGAGTTTTAAAAAGTTGGGAGTATAATTTTACTTTAATTTCCATAAATAATAACAAACAATGTTTAGTATGAATGGTTAAATTATCTCTTCATGATATTGGAGTAATTTGGTTCGACAAATCCATCAATTTGAAGTGATAACATAATGTTAGTCGGTGTCTACAAATTTTCAACTTTTTTCCATTAATTTCTTGTAAATTTCTTGTAAAGCAACAAATATTTCACAAATGTACTTGAAATATAGCGATCTTGAGAGTGACATCCACTAAAAAAGAAGGCAAATAAAATTAGAAAAAGGAGGCTATAAATAATTAGCACTGAGCAGTTGGAGCTTCCTTTAAGTTTTTTTGCCGACACTAAGACTAATTTAAGACGGTAAAAGCAAGCTTATTACAGGGGAAAAACATGTTTGCAGGAGACCAGAATGGTTTACAAGATGACCCAAGGCTGAAGGCCATTTCTGAAGCCATTAGAGTTGTGCCTCACTTCCCAAAGCCAGGTTCTTCTTCTTCTTCTTCTTCTTCTTCGCACTCGGCTCTTTTTCTTTGCTCGTGTTCTGGAAGTAATAAGATAAACTAAAAGGCGTGAAGCATGCATTGTTGTTTGGTAGTAAAATGTTGAGTTTTTTTGTTGGTTTGATGTTTTATGCCCAGGAATTATGTTCCACGACATAACCACACTGCTACTTGATCACGTAGCCTTCAAAGATGCCGTCGACATCTTTGTTGATCGTTATAGAGATATGGGTATTTCTGTTGTCGCAGGTTTCCTCTCACTCTTTTCTTTTTTCTTTTCCCTTCTCATTAGATCTGACCATTCATGGTTAACGTGAAATTACTCATTTTCCAGCCATTAATAGCTGTTCGTGCTTACATGGTAAATTGGGATTGTAGGAGTTGAAGCTAGAGGATTTATGTTCGGTCCATCGATTGCATTGGCTATTGGTGCCAAGTTTGTTCCCTTACGTAAACCCAGGAAGTTGCCAGGAGAGGTGATCTCCGAAGCATACGTACTGGAATACGGCAAAGATTGTTTAGAGATGCATGTGGGAGCTGTTCATCCTGGGGAACGCGTCCTAGTTATTGACGATTTGGTGGCTACAGGTGGAACTCTTTCTGCTGCAATACGTCTATTAGGTAATCATTATCTGCACTTCATCCATCAATGTACACTTCCTTTTCCTAGTTTCTGATACTTCCATGGCTGAATTTACTAGAAAGAGTTGGGGCACAAGTGGTTGAATGCGCATGTGTTGTTGGACTACGTGAGGTAAAAGAGAATAGAATAAAATCCAGCATATCAGTATTCAACACAAGTTTTTCCCTTAAATTTAGTATCTTTATGTTTTACAGGGACAACATGGACTAAATGAAAAGCCATTGTATATTCTTGTGGAGCCACGGCAGCAGATTAATTGCTCTGCGCATTCTGGTATCAGTTGAATGTTACCATGCAATAAGTTCCTTTTACTTTGCTAGTTTGCTTAATTACTTTGTTTGTTTTCTTTTACAGGTAGTGGCGTTGGCGTTGAAACATGCAGACAAGACGATCTGGTTGTCGGAGGAAACTTTGGTTCCCCAGTGAATACCACTTCAAAAACCGATTAGTGTTTTCCTTTCAAACCTTTGGTTGCCCTGCGTAATCCTTTTTACCGTGAAACCAGTTCATCTGTGAGGCTGTTTTAGTTTTACTTTTTCATGCAAGTTAAATTTTAATAAATTCTTATTGCATTTCAGTACCTGTTTGTCGTTTGTTCAATTTTGTCGTATACATTTTCCACTCATGCTTTTTCATGTCCCTTATCCTCTCTCTTTTTCAATTATATAAATACAAAATAATTCAGATTAAGTAATTTTAAGCATTTTATTTATAATATATTAAGAAATTTAACTGAATTTAATGGAGAGTAATTAAAATAGAAAAAATATTTAATGTTAGACATCAACTTTTAAAAAAATAATTAAATAATCAAAACATAAACAAAATAATATGTGAGTTGCTAAATAAGTAATTTAGCTTTGTTGATATTAGTTTTCACTTTATTCTTATTATTACGTCTTATTATACTTTTTAGTGCTTGAACTAAATCTTAAAATACGATATGATGTAAAAATTTATCTTTTTGTTAACTATAGATGTCTAAATATTATCGTTATATTTTTAGGTGTATAACATATATTTTTTATTTTTTAATAATAATAATTGTTTTTTAAAAGAAAAAATTAAAAATCAAACTCTCACATTGTCCCTCTCCCTTCCATCCCCATCGTGACTTTTTTCACGACGATCGACGTAGTTCACAATAAATGAGGGATTGAATTTTGATTGTAGTGGTGAGATGATTCTGATAGCGTCAATGGAGATAGTCACAGATCGACGATGGGCGATCATGTTGAAAGATGTAAAATTTGAAGTTTTTTTAAGTTATAATATTAATTTTTAAAATAAAATAATTTTTAAATTTTTTTATGAGTGACACGTGTCAGATAACGGTTAAATTTAATAATCGCTACAGTTCAGACACCTAAAAATGTAACGTTGAAAACGTTCAAGTATCTATTGTAAGTAAAAAATTCTTTAAATATCAAATCTTAATTTGAGATATAGTTTATAGACTAAAAATTGTATTAAACCTCTTATTAATATAATCCAAAATTTGACCTACACAATGTAAAATAACAAACAACATAATGACCGCTTTATTCTCCACCGCCATTATATAAGAAGAAAAATAAGACAAAATACCCACAAATTAGAAAACCCTACGCCCAAAGGCAAAACCTTTCGGAAAGATTCCACCAATTTCTCATTTGTCAGACAGAAATGTCACTTGTGAACCCTATTTTTCTTTCTTTTCCTCTAAATTAGAGAGAAAGTGAATTAGATTGATACAGATAGAAAGAGAGATTTTATTTGGTTTACGGGAAGGATGTCTGCGGCAGTGTGCGGAAGCAAGAGATCGTTCTTCAAGGATGCCCGTCACCGCAGTCGGCTTCTCTGTTGAAGAACAAGAAGCTCCGGCGCTTTTCGCCTCAATCTCCTTCGTCTGTTCACTTCTCTCCGCCTCTGTCTACCCTCGAACAAGTCCAAGCCCTCTTCCCTCTCATCGACCCTCAGGTATTGCCAGTTGCCACCCTTTTTAATTTAATATATATAGGCGTTAATTAGATGCATAAATGTAAGGTTTATTTGGTTATTGTAGTATCATCAAATTAGATTTCAAAAGGCTTGTGATTAAAAGAAAACAGAATCTTACTACTGGTTATTTTTTAATGTTGGGTGGAGTTCTTTGTTGCTTCATTATTGTAAAATTCATTTAAAAGAAAAGAAAGAAATTTCAATAGATTTTTTGGTAAAATTCTATTAAGTGCAATGGTGTGGATTGAAACCAATAAAGCAATCAATAATTGGAAAACCTTTGAGATTGAGATTGTTTTCAAGTCCTTTCCGTTTGAAAGCACCCGATTAAGCTGGAGTATATAGTTATTTACTTCTATGATCATCTTTATTCAATTCTTGGTGGAGTTGATGGTTCTTCCTTGATGATTTCATTTCCCTTAACTGAGGAAATTATCCTTTTTTTTTAAATGAAAAACACCGAATAAGTTGCGTGAGGGTACAAAATTAGCTTCTCGTATTCTTTTATCTTGCTTAGATTTTGAAAGTGTTCGCTTTTACTTATCCATCGGTCCATTGAGAGATTAAGGTTCGGTGTCAAATTACTGATATCTGTCTCTTTTGTCAATGTCTAACGACCATTCCTTGCAGCTTTTGGAGAGGGTATTATTAGAATGTAGCAATGATATAGATACCACTATCAAGAGGTTACACGAGCTTTGCATAGGCCTTGAAGAAGCTGCAGGGGTGGAGTCCGGCCCTGTTGAGGAACTGGGTACAACTGCAGAGCCGGGTATGCCGGTGTTTCTTGCAATTGTATTTCTTACACTTTATGATTGATCTGCATTATTTCCATCATGATTTTCATGCCCTTTAACAGCACTCAATTTCCAGCATTTGTTTGGTAGTCTATAGAATATTATGTATATCCAATGGTAAAATTTATATGCACATTGAGAATGGAATAATTTGTGTTGGCTATCTTTAGGTCTTTAAACAGTGAGATTACGCAAAATAGGTTAAAAGTATCCTTTAACAGCTTCTTTTCCGTTTCTTCTTTTCTTTTTAATTCTTATCTGGATCAATAAAATTAATTTTTGAATAACATAGATAATATGGAATCTTGCTTTTAATTTTGATTCTCTCTGTTTGATGCTGCTTGGCTTTATGCTTCAATAATATGCTGTGGTTACAATCATCAATTTCAGTAGGCTATGTTCTGCATTAAGCTAGGATGTCTTCGCATCTTAAATAAGTGGATCTGACATCTGCTTCTGAACTTTCAGGTATATTGACCAATGGTAGAGAAGCTGCTGCTGTGGGTGTTCAGAATCCACCAGCCACTGAAAATCTACCTGTTGATGGTGCAGAATGGGTGGATTTGTTTGTGAGGGAGATGGTGAGCGCTACAAATGTGAATGATGCCAAAGTCCGTGCATCTAAATTGCTGGAGGTCCTGGAGAAGGCCATAAATAATCATGAAGCTGAAGAGGCATCAAAAACTTTTCTCAAGGTATTTTTTAATAGATTGCTGCATCTGTTGAATTAGCCAAAGGTTCAGCTGAACCTATGAAGCGCCTTATTTAGGTTTCTACTTGAACTTGATTGAATTTAACCGAGTCAACATTATACATCTTGAAAGGTGTTTATTCTATTCTTGAAGTTTGAGTCACCCTGCCTTTATACCAATACATGAATGGTAGAAATTTCTTGTGATAAGGGTCCCATGCCAGTACTATTATCCTTGCTTTGTTGAATGTTCTAAGTTTTAAGTGCAGCTGAAATTCAGTTATGCATTTGGAGCTGAAAAGAAATACATTTAAGTGTTTATGGTTTTGTTGATTCTTGAGAAATTACGTTGATCCTGACATTTTGCTTTTCAAATCGAAGTTTTGCCACTTCTTGTGCGGAGCAACCCACTTAAAATAAGAAATGACTGAATATGAAGGGCAATCTATTTTTTTTCTTGAACTTTGTTTGGTGCAGAAAAACCAGTGGATTTCAGTGTACTTTCTCAGCAGTGTTTATTTTTCTTAGGAGGGAAAAATGGGCTGGAAGGTTTAGGGTCAGAAGTTGCAATTTAGTAGTTATTGCTAAAAAAATGAGTATAGTTTGACATATCCATGAAAATCAAACATGGGTTTCATGTTGGATAAAAGATGCTTCTGTTACTTGCGTTGCATTGAAACTGTTAATAATCACCTTACTCGCTGGAATGTATTTCAAGTTCAGGAAAATGTTATGTTAAAGGAGCAGGTTGAAATTTTGACTCAAGAAAATAGAGTCCTCAAACGATCCGTAGCTATCCAGCATGAACGTCAAAAGGAATATCAAGATAAAAACTATGAGTTGCAACAGTTGAGGCAGTTGGTGTCTCAGTATCAGGAGCAGTTGCAAACTCTACAGGTTTGAATCAAGATGTTCCTCAACTCTATTATTGTCCATAACATTTCATGAGATCAATCATTTAAGTAATAAGATTTATAAGAAAAATAATACTTTACCGTTTGCTTGTATTGCAGATGAATAATTTCACCTTGACGATGCATTTCAGACAGACACAATAAGGCAGCTTCATGGGTTCTAAAGATTAAGACGGGGCATAGGGATGAAGTGTGTTTAGCCTGTAAATTATGACCATACAATTAGCTCAATCTGTTTGATTGGATTGATGTCTCATGCTGCTTATTATGTCTGATTCAAGTGACCATAGGTTTATCATTGTCTTCAATTGATTCGTGTATTACTGCCTTTTTCTTTAGAATTGTCTTTCAAATATCATGGATCCATATAAGTTTTGATATGTTACTAATTCATGTTGGAAAATTTGACACATTTGTGTCTTAGTATTATTTTTTTCGTATTGTTTCATGTTTTTAATGTTTTTCCGTACTGTGTTTAGGTTTCTTGTTTTGTTTTCCACGTAACTGTATCGAGTGGTAAAAAATTCTTTGTTTTTTCTAGTAAAAAGTTGTATTTAGGCTTCAGATTATCGAGGAAATATCAAAATTTATGTATTGGCAGATTATTATATGGTTGTTAAAATTCATGTATAAACGAATTGGGTATGATATTTTTATATTGTTTATTTCTTATATTTTTTTTTATTAATATTTATATAATTTAAAATAAAATTATATTTATGAATAAATAATATTTTAAGTTCAATTGAGTGAACCAAGATTAAAAAAAAAACTGTGTAGGCTTAAACCATTGTGAAGTCGAATCATTAAGCCGATCAAAGTAAGAAGACTTTTGAACATGTTTTTAGTGAAGTAGAAATGACTAATGAGAGAGTTTTCCGAGAGTTTATTAAAATAACAAAAATAAAGGGTAAAGTATATAAATAGTCCTCGAACTTTTAGGAGACTTGCATTTTGGTCCCCCAACTTTTGAAATTTACAATACAGTTATTGAATTTTAGTTCGTTTCATTTCTGTCTTTGCCGTTACCTTCCGTTAGTTAGGAATGACGTGACCTCCGTTAACCTCCTTCTAACAAAAACATAACATTCAGTAAAGGTGTAACACTCACCTTAATTCATGCCAAAACATATTAATTTGGTCGTGCAAGAAAAGTTTCAAAGAATCCAGGAAGTTATTGTCAAAACCAACCTGTCTTGAAGAGGTGGAAGAAGAGCCATTGAACTTCTTTCATGTCTAAGAAAAAGAAGTGAGGACACAACAAGAAGAATGATTGATGGATTTGGATCCCCATGGATAGCCTGAAGCTCCCTTCGAATCCATGGTTCTATTCTTTGCACAATTTTCTCTTTATCAAAAGCATTTCTGGGTACATTCTGAAAGCAATGAGAGAACACATCAAGATCATATATTGAACTAGTCTGCTGCTTCATATCTTGGTTCTTTGTTCTTCTTCTAAAGTTCATTTGCCCCATAAAAACAAATTTAATAAATGATAATTTTCCAAATATTGCCAACCTTAAACCATGTAAACATACCTACTGAGAACTAATCCAATGAGATATAGGAACAACTTGCACTCTTCGATTTTACACACTGCAAAAAGAAACCCAAAATTTTCCCATCAACCATTTTCTTTCTTTTTTCCTTTTTCTATCCCCAAGAACAAAAGAATAATCATATAGCTAGGCTGGTCGGCATAAAGTACCTGTCACACCATTGAAGTTTCCTTTCATCGATAACATGAAGCGGAACATGTTAGAACTAAATTATAATAAATATTAAATTAACCAGGATCAAATCATTTAAAATTATCAAGAATAAAAATATTAGATGTGGAAACGTACTTAAATTAATTAATGGGTTGAAATTTTTGAGTCTTTTTTTGGTTGTGATCTTCTAAGAATATATGTTTGCTCAAAACTCTCTGACGAAGATAAGAGTAATACTAATTAAGTTATTTCTTGGGGACCATTTCCTATGTATAGAGATTGAATATTAGGTCAAACTTTTAAGTATTTATAATTTTGCACTTATCAAATTATAAATACAACTTATGGTATCTACACTTTGATTGCATGACACTTTAATACATATAATACGTGTAACATAATTGATCACTTAATTTTGTGTCATACTTTATGATAACATTGTACATTATACATATGTGCCCACAAATATGAATTTTAATCAAACAATCTCCCACTAGGGCAACATATGCTTCCTGACAAATGTACAACCTTAAGAGCACAAAATTTGCTATCATATAATAAGTATTCTATAATAATCTCGCCTATCAACTATATCCATATAGGATCAAAGCGACCTTTGTCATATCAATCATGACTAGACCAATCAATGGTCACGTATACAAACACAATCAAACGACATCGATTAATCATGGATCGTAGCATGAAAATTACATGCAATGTGAACCTCACATGTCTATTTCCAACTGGTCCTATTTAAACATTAGTAAGATCAAAATTTACCAAAACCATAGTGTGGATAAACCAAAACAGACTTCATTTTTGCGAAAAATAACTTTAACATAAATATCCTTAAATTGAAGTAACTGAAATTGTGTCTATAACAAACGAGCATTAAAATTACAAACTCCCACTAAAATCGAATACCCTTAAATGATATTACACCCACATGAGTAGTGTGCTCATGAAAGACCTTGGGTGACGGTTCATTAGTAAGTGCGCAATTATGAGTTTATACCAATATACTCTATAAACACATAATCACTCTGAATTCCTTTAACAGACAAAAACATAATGTATATGTGCTTAGACTTACAGTGTTTCTATTATATATGGAATAAAGGACTACAACTTAGTTGTCACAAATAACTCAAGTGATCTTTCTTATTAATCCATAATTAGTAGTTCATGTGACAAAATTTTGCATACATATTCCAATAAGTTGGAGTCCATAAACTTAATAATCTATTGCTTACTAGACCTCAGACACGTGAGCATTTAACATTTTTATTCTTAAATGTATTGTATGAATTGATTTGGATGCTATCCCACGATCCATACCCAAATTGCTTAAATATTTGCTAAATATCATAAAATCATAGGTTATGTCTGAATGCGTATAAGCTTGAGTATACATTAAATTCTTTATTTATTTTGAAGCATAAGGAACCTTTTACATTTCCTTAGTTTCATAATCATCCTTAGGACGTTGATCAAGACTAAACTTGATTCCTTAAGCAATAAGGGGTATTATTTGGTTTACTCCCACTGAACTTATAATATATACATTTATAAACCAAAATCATCCCAAAACCAAACGAGATAACCACTTGGTGAAGTTTGTTATACAATTAATGGGAGTAATACTTGAACTTATAAATGGAATTCCTTGATTTGCATATTATTAATTTTGTATCATTAGCTACAATTTTCTGATTGCACGGTATAAAATATTTCATCAATGTTACTATTACGAAACACAATTTTGAAATCCAACTTATGTAACTCAAAACCAAATATGAGCAACAAGTATCATAATTATCCTGAAAGTGTTTTTTAATGAAACCAAAGAGAAAGTCTCTACAAAATTAATGCATTATTTCTGAGTATATCCTTTAAATACAAGACATGTCTTATACTTATCAACATTACCATTTGCATCAATCTTGATTATAAATACTCATTTGTAACCAATTAACCTTGCAACTTTAGGTAATTGGATAAGTCTTCAAACTTTATTATCTTGTATAAACTTATACTTTTCTTACTTGTCATTAACCCACTTTTGAGAGTCATAACTTTTTTAGCGCCGTTAAGTGATATTGTCAGATGACTGTATTGCAAGTTTCGAAAGTTAGGTGACTAAAATGCAAACATCCTAAAAGTTCAGGGAGTATTTATACACTTTACCCAAAAAATAAAACATTGTCTTTTCTCCCTTAGTTCTTTTTTAGTTCCGTTGAGTGATATTGTCGTATGATGTTGGGCTTCTAAGCTGATCACTTAATGACGCAATTTATTTTAGGGTAAATTACGTATTAGCAATTATACTATTAGTTTTAGTCTATTTTAATACTTAAATTTTTAAATTTTTTAAATTCATACATAAAGTTTAATTTTTATTTTATTTTAATATTTCAATCCAAAATTTAACGTTAAGTTTTAAAAATAAAATCTAAACGTTGTCTTCTCTTGTCTTCTCTTTTCCAAGAAAAGAAAGAGCCTCTTTATGGCATGCTCCATTCATGCGTAAGCCACTGTCATTTTCCTTATGGGAGGAGAACTGCTTCTTTGACTCGTAACTTTTTCTTTTTCGCACGGAGTTCATCGATATCTTGAAACCAACATACTAACTAGTGACAGTGTTTGATTTCTTGCATGCTCTTGTGAAGCTGTGTGGGTTTGGCGTGCAGGCCTTCTAGTATTTAGCCCATTGGTTAATATACAACTGGAAACCTGAATCCGCCATATTCAAAACGTAACCATTTTTGTTGAAATTAGCGGCACCCTTCTTTCACAATAGCTCCATTTGCTCAAAAGCTCCCTCATAGGCTTCTCGAAGAGAAGTTTATTTCTCTCTTACAATCATGTAAGACCTTAAGACATCTCTTCCAAATCCAAACCCAAATATTCATTCATGGCTTTGACCTGAACCAATACTTAACTCCAAGATTTACGACTGCATGTATACAGCTGAAGCAATTTGGTATTGCACAGAAATTGTTTGATAGAAATCCTGAACCAAACACATCTCTATGGAATTCAGTGATTAAGGGCTATGCACAAAACGGGCTTCATGAGAAAGTTATATCCTCGTTTAGTCAAATGAAAAGCATGGATTTTTCAGCGCCCAATTGTTATACTTTCCCTGTTGTCCTTAAATCTTGTTTGAAGTGTAATGCTTTCAGAGAAGGCGAGGAGGTGCATTGTGTCGTGATAAAGAGTGGTTTTAAAGGAAACCCTTTTGTGGGAACTACGTTAATCGAGATGTATTCTGGTTGGAGACTGATAGGAGCAGCTTATAGAGTGTTTAATGAAATGGTTGACAGGAATATTGTTGCTTGGACTGCAATGATTAATGGGTTTATCCTTTTTCACGATTTAGTTAAGGCAAGACGTCTTTTCGATTTGGCACCGGAGCGCGATATCGTGTTGTGGAATACTATTGTTTCAGGTTATATCGAGGTGGGGGATATGGTGGAAGCAAGGAAGCTTTTTGACCAGATGCCAAAAAAGGATGTTATGTCATGGAATACAATGTTGCAGGGCTACGCAATTAATGGTGATGTTGAGGCTTGTGAGGGGTTGTTTGAAGAGATTCCTGAGAGGAATGTGTTCTCGTGGAATGGTTTGATCGGAGGGTATGCAAGGAATGGATTTTTCTTGGAGGTTTTAGATGCTTTCAAGAGGATGTTAATTGAAGATGATGTTCTTCCTAATGATGCCACACTTGTAACAGTGTTGTCTTCATGTGCCAGGTTAGGAGCTTTGGATATGGGGAAATGGGTTCATATATACGCAGAAAATAATGGATATAAAGGAAATGTTTATGTTGGGAATGCGTTAATTGATTTGTATGCAAAATGTGGGATGATAAAGAATGCAGTTGATGTGTTCAAGAGCATGAGTAAGACGGATTTGATCAGTTGGAACACAATAATTGGGGGATTAGCAATGCATGGCCGTGGAGCTGATGCTTTAGATCTCTTTTCTCAAATGAAGAATGGAGTCATTCCAGATGGAATTACCTTCATAGGTGTTTTGTGTGCCTGTACACATATGGGTTTACTCGAAGATGGTTTTGCACATTTCCAATCAATGGTTGATGATTACTCAATTGAGCCTCAGATTGAGCATTATGGATGTATGGTTGACCTTCTAGCCCGAGCTGGTCTTTTACCACAGGCTCTGGATTTTGTGAGGAAGATGCCTATGGAAGCAGATGCGGTTATTTGGGCAGCCTTACTTGGAGCATGCCGGGTTTACAAAAACGTCCAAGTTGCCGAGTTAGCTCTTGAACAGCTCAGTAAACTTGAGCCAAAGAATCCTGCAAACTTTGTGATGCTGGCAAACATATATGGAGATCTTGGTAGGTGGAAAGATGTAGCAAGATTAAAAGTTGCGATGCGAGATACTGGTTATAAGAAAGTGCCTGGTTGTAGCTCGATCGAGATTAATGACAGTGTAGTTGAGTTTTACTCCCTAGATGAGAGGCGCCTCGAAACAAAGGAAATATATGGAGCCTTGAGGGGATTGAATAGACTGTGTAGATCATGTGGATATGTATCTGATCTTCAAGAGCTAGGGCATGTTTCAAGTGGCTGAGTTTTACTCACAGCCCCTTCAACCGGTGTCATGTCTTGACTGGTCTTCTCCAAGATGTGATTGTTTAAAGATTCATGAGCCTATTCTGTGACTCTTTTGATGTTTAAACTTGAAACAAAATTGAAATCGCAAAGCAGTTCAAATCCTCAGCCAAAATTTAAGAACTCGATTGTTAAAAGGACACTCAAATAAGCTCTCCGGTCTCCATTATGGCTTCTGAGTGCAAGGCCTTATTCTTTTTTAAGGTAAACTATATGATTAGTGCCTAAACTATTATTTTTGTTTTATTTTGGTGCTTAAATTTTATTTTGTTTCAAAATCATACCTAACATTTAGTTTAGGTTTCATTTTAGTACCATACCGTTAAAACTTAACGGAATTGTGTGATATTTTTATGGGTAAATTACATCATTCATCACTCAATTATCTTTTCACTTCTATTTTAGTTACTAAAATTTAAAAACAAATTCATTTTACTATTCAACTTTCAAATTGCTCCTATTTTAATCACTCTAATTTAATTTATTAATATTTTTTGTGACATGACATTTTTTATTTTATTAATATACAATTAAAAGATGTCACGTCATATAAAATATTAATAAAATAAGTTAGAGAGATGAAAATAGGAGTAATATGAAAGTTAAGTGATTAAATTAAAAAATTGAACTTCAATTACCAAAAGAGGAGTGAGAAGATGGTTAAGTGATAAATGATGTAATTTACTCATAAAAAATATCACATGCAACAGTTCCATTAAGTTTTTGACGAGGCAACAAAAAATAATTTAGGTACTAAACATGTAAATTACCCTTTTTAAGCACCAACCGTTAAACCCCTAACGCCAGCTAACATTTTAGACCTTTTTAGTCACCCAAATGATCATTTTTTATATTTGTTGTTATCTTAAAAGTTGGGTGAGCATTTAGGTAGTTTATCCTAAAGATAAATGAAAAAAAAAGTTGGCAATGAAAGCATTCTAGCAAACAACTTCAAAGCTCTAGGATCGAAAATAATATTTATAAACGACCCTCTACAAGATCAAGCTTGCTCAATATCCGGTCTAATGCTTGAACCGTTTCTTTGCGTCGACCTTCTGATTTTCGGCCTTCTTCAACAACCTGCATAATGCATTTGTAAAGATGATCATACCTATGAACTGGGTTATTAACATCAATACCACTGTGGTCATGATTCATAACATAACTCCTATTAATATCTTTTCTCCATCGTGATAGAATGTATTGAGGGGGGATCTCCTCGATGCCAGTTTGGTGAAGGACGCTCAGTGCATGCCGACAAAAATACCCTTTGAAGTTAAACAAACCGCAAACACAAAGCACCTCCATTTCGGTTGCATTGTACAAAACCTCGAAGTCCCTAGTCTCCCTTTTGTTTCCATCTACTGCAGTTTGTTCCCTGACCATGTATGTAATTACTTGTCCCTTGGCGTTTATTTGTCTCGTGCTAAAACATGAGTACATTCCCTCAACCTCTTGTTCAAACTTCCTTAAGATATTGTTCGTGTACAGTTTTCCAAGTGACAACTCGACATAACATCTGGATTTTAGCATAAAACCCGGATTTCTTGATTCCATATCAGCCAAAACTTCCAGCTGATAATTTGCCTGTAGGGCTTGATCATATTTGTCCAAAAATTCCTTCAAAGAAGTATGTCTATCAAGATAGCCACCGAAAAATGACTCCACAACCTCATTTGGCCGGGTTGGAAGCATTCCTGCAAGAAATGTCTCCTTCAAATAAACAGGAACCCATCGTCTGCGATATTCATATAACATTTGAAGCCAAATATGATCCCTGATTCCGTAATGGTGGATCATATCTTCCCATGTGGTTTCGAATTCCTCAGGCCTTAGAGAGTAATAAACTGCATTATGTAATGTCATTCTAATTGATTCATATTCATACAATCCACCCAGTTTATCCGGAACCTTTTGCATTATCCTTGGCAAACAAAGACAATGAGAAGCCCTCGGAAAAACATCAGCAATAGCAGTTTGCAGGGTTCTACACTGATTGGTGATGATGACCTGTGGAGGACGTCCTAACATGCATGAAAGCCATGCCCTAAACAACCAGGTATATGATTCGATAGTATCACCTGCAAGCAAACCACAACCCAAAAGCACAGACTGCCCATGATGATTCACTCCAACAAACGAAACCAGTGGGACTTCGTATTTGTCCGTTAAGCAGGAAGTGTCGATTGATTGCAACTACATCACCGAAGTAACCGTATGCAACTCTAGACCTTGCACTGGTCCAGAATAAATTCCTCAAACATCCTTTCTCGTTGAGATCCAACACATAAAAGAAGTTTGGATCAATCAGTTGCAAGTGGCTAAAATAATTATGAATAGCTTGTGCATCTCCATTTTTAAGCCTTAATTGATTGGTTTGGTTATGAGCAGTCTGGAGTTCTCCATCACTGACTTCTGCACTTCCATTCCCTTCAACATCAACAATCACTGTTCGAAAAACCCTAAGCTTTTGGACTTCTTCAGCACTGTCTATCTGCAGTGCTCTTTTGGTTCCAAGACCTAATTGCTTATGGGACTTGTAGAATTTTCCACTCACAGGGCTGATCAAATGGTTATGGTAAAGCTCAACTTATATGATTCTCCACCTTTTGTTATCCATCACCCTGAATTTTATCATCGCAGGGCATCCAGTCCTTGTTTCAGGTCTTGGCCGGTTTGTTTCACTCTTCTTCTTGAATCCTGCAATACTGCAGCCCAATTTGCCTCTGTATCTTTCTTTGCTCTTCCGATACCATGTGTTGCTTACTCTAACACCGAATCCCTGTTCCTTGGCATAACAATTGTAAAAGTAATATACATCCTCGTATGAATCAAATTCCATTCCGACGACAGGAGGCAGAGGATTCTCTCCTTGAATAACACCACTTTGCCTAACACATTCTGCCATTTCACAATCACCTTCAATCTCGAATTCATCGGCATCATCATCAACAACTGGATCAGTATTAAGAGAAACTTCCTCCATCTGTGACAAAAGTATATCAAATATCCACAAATCAAAAAGAAAGGCAAACAAATGATAAGTAACATAAAGAAAACTAGATTCCAAATACACTTTCCAGATAAACAGAATCATGGATACCAACTAACAAGACGATATCTTCCAGAGATCGACTAGAAGGCAATGTATGAGTGTCGACAACGTGAGGGTGTTCACTACATCAATTACATGAACCATGTATTGCACCGTGCAGTTTTACATATAACAAAACGAAAATTTCCATCATCAAAGCACCAAGAAGCGGCCTCAATTCTATTGAATGAGCAAGGCTTCATATATATATATGTAACTCAACGAGAATATATATGTATACACACACCTAGGCATAAAAACAGCATAATGGGGTTAAACACAGTAGCAATTTTTCTTCCTTTTCCTTTCAAATAATTGGCCATCAATGCATGCTGACGATTAATTTATGCTTATCAACTCCTCCATTAACAATAGAACTCAGAGATTCGATGTACAGAGCAAGAACTATTAGAAACAGGTTCAATTAACTTAAACTCAGTGTGGTGTGGGTGCCCTTTGCAAAGAATAACTCATAATTGATAAGAAAAATGGGTAAAATGTAACCTTAGATTCATAATTAAGATCAAAAGCAGATGACCCAAACAGCAAAAGAAAATGAATGAGTTGACCTCATTCAAAGCATAGATGACAGTATAATTCAGCTCAAAAATCTTGAAAGCTTAGAAAATATCCGCCTGGGGGGGGAGTTAGAGGATTTACCAAAAGAATTGATTCAAGAACTGATCTTTCAAAGTGTTGAGAACAGAGTAAAGAAAAATTAGTTCAATCCTTGTTCCAAACGAGATGGATGAAGCACAATATGACATCACTAGGGGATAATTTCTTTTTCAAGGACCCTTATACTTTATTAATCATAAATGGCCCCGTTTTATTCTTCTTCTTTACGATAGGTCCTTCAAATCTTTAGAAAATGATGAAAAAGGTTGGTAATTGATTAAAGTAGACAATTAGGTTGGGGAGCAGCTTATTAAAATCTTTATTTGATTTCGCCAACTTCTTTAACAAGCCAATAATCAATCATCCTCCAATTACTTAATCAAATCTCATAGTGATTCTAGCGGCAGGAATTATGGTGATGTCGATGGTGCTAATGGTGGAAATAAACGAACTTAATGGGCTAATTGTAACAGTCCACCAAAAATACCGTCATGACCATACCTCGCCATTACTAGCCTATGCGCATATGGGTATTTCTTCTTCTTTTTATTCCATTTCTCAATCTTTTCTCTTTTTTTCTTTTTTTTTGAATGAGAAAGGGCCGAACGGCCAAGTACAGAAGACTAAAGTCTTAGGTAAGCTGGACCATGAAGGTTTCTATGCATGCAGTCGAGCACACGAGGAGGAGCAGCTGGGATGTAGTCGGTGAGTCCATCGAGTTCGGGGTCATCACCTAAGAAGAAACTAGACCACCCAAGCTTTGGAGGTCATCACACCACGGAAAGTGAACTTGAGTGGGCATCGTTGGAAGATGTGAGCTTGTGGGCTTCAGCACAGTCGGTTTGGTATTGAAGACGTTCGAACCCAGGGTTCCAAGCAATGTGGAGTCCGACGAGAATACCCCAAAGTTCTACAGGGAGAGGTTGAGATATACCAAGGAATTTGCGGAAACCAGCGAGCCAATCACCATCAGAATTGCGGAGGAGGCCACCAGCGACGCCATGGCGCGTATTGGGGTTGAATGCACCATCAGTATTTAACGTTATCCAATCAGCGGGGGTCGGTTGCCATTGGATTTCCTTCGGCTGCTTAAGCACCTGGTGAGCCGAAGAGAAGGGATGGGAGGAGCAGTAGTTTGAAGCCTAAAGCGTGTTGTGGTGGAGGAGAGCGTTATTGGGGTGAACATCGGCCGAAAAAATCGCCGAGTATCGCCGCTTCCAAACCTGCCAAATAAGAGAAGAAAACATAATATTCCAGTTAATGTTAGTACTAGAGAAGAGATTAGTGGGGCGAAGATTTTGGAGGAGCCAGTCTTGGAGCGGGTGCTAAAAAAATCGGGAATCTGATGAGTTTCAGGGATGAAAAGCCAGAGATTTTTGGTTATTTCACAATCGCAAAGAATATGCAGGGTTGTTTCATCTTGAGAGCAACAGATATGGCAAGTGGGGTCATCAGTAAGATGGCGATGGTAGCGGCTGAGGTTGGTGAGGAGCTTGTCCCTTAGGGAGAGCCAGAGGAAGAATCTGATGTGTTCAGGGATCGAGGTATGCTAGATGAGATCCCATTTGTTATCTTGGTCGTCCCAATCACTAGCAGCCAGGAGGCGATAGGTAAAGTTGATTGAGAAGTGACCATTTGACCTGGTTCCCAGTAACAACGGTCATGGCCAATGGAAGGGTCCGGGTGGTGGATATTCAGAATGTGATCAACGGCTTCAGCGACAAGGAGATGGGAAAAAAGGTTCCAGTTCCAGGAGCCATTTGGAAGGGTGGCATCACAAACAAGGAGATCCTCATTGATAATGGCATTGGGTTTTCGCTAGTGAAAGAGGGGACCAAAATGAGGTATCCAAGAGTCCTGCCAGAATCGAGTGAGGCGACAATCACCGACTGACCAGGAAATAAATTCACGGAGTGAAGGCCAGATGTTGGAAAGGGCTCGCCAAAGGTGGGAGCAGTTAGGCTTAGTGATGGAAAAGGGACAACGATCAAAAACCTTGTATTTTTATCGGAGAAGGGAATTCCAGTAGTTACCAAGACTATCCATAAGAGCATAGCAGATCTTCATGAGGAAAACGGTATTTTGAGTTTGGGGTTTACGAATTCTGAGGTTGCCATGGTACCGAGGTTGGGTGAGGAGGTACCAACGGACAAGGGGGATGCCATGGTTGTGATCTTTGAAGCTCCAAACAAAATTACGGATGAGTTTCTCAATGTCATAAAAAACATGAGCGGGGAAATAACACGACTGCATAAAGTAGGTCGGGATGGCGGACATGACGGAGTTGGCAAGGGTAACACGGTCAGTAAGGGAGAGGGTGCTAGCTGACAAGCCTTCAAGCTTCTTGCGGATTTTGTCCAGGATGAAGTTATAGAACTCACAAGTGGCAAGCTTAAGCATGACAGGAATGCCAAGGTAAGTGCCAAGGTCGGAGACTTGTCTTATCCCAAGACAAGAGCTGATGGCATCAGCATGATTGGGGGTCGTATTCTTGGAAAAATAGATCTAAGATTTGAATTTGTTCACCTTGTGGCCAGAGTAGATGTCAAACTCATCAAGAATCTGATTGATAACTTGAGCTTGGTCGGTGGAAGCTTTGGCGAAAAGGATGAGGTCATCGGCAAAGAAGAGGTGGGAGATCGAGAGGCCACCTCTAACCAAATTGAAAGGGGTCCAGGAACCCTCAGTGACAACTTTATTAATGTTGTGGCCAAACCTCTCCATCGTCAAAACAAAAAGGTAGGGAGAAAAGGGGTCTCCCTGACGAATTCCACGATTAGGAGCAAAGGAGTTTAGGAGCATGGTGGAAGTGGAAATGCAATGCAAAATCAGGTGACGGAGGGAAGGGGAAGCCCATCGTCAAAAAGGGTGTCCGAAATAAAGTCCTAGCGGTGGCGATCAAAGGCTTTCTCAAGGTCAATTTTGATTGCCATCCAGCCAATGTTCCCTTTATTCGAGTTCATGGCGTGCATGACTTCTTGATTAATAATCACATTTTCCATGATATTCCTACCAGAAATGAAGTTGGTTTGATTAGGGGCTATAAGGTGGGGGATGATAGGCTTAAGACGGTGAACGAGGATCTTAGTGATGAGCGTGTAAAGAACCATGTAAAGGCTGATAAGCAGAAAATCTTTAAAAGTCGAAGGACTAACGGTTTGGGAATGAGAGCAAGGATGGTTTTGTTGAAAGACGGGTCAATGCTATTACCAGAGAAAATGTCTTGAATTGTTCTGTAAATGGAGAGTCCCACAATCTCCCAGTGATTTTGGAAAAAGTCGGCGTGGAGACCATCCGCACCAGGGGATTTAAGGGGAGACATAGCAAACAAAGCATCTTTGATTTTAGAGGGTTCAGGAATGAGATCGAGAGGGTGCATCTCATCAGGAGGGAGGGGGAAGCAGCCACGATGGGGAAATTTAAAAGGAGCTTAGCAATTTCTCGATAACTCGTCTGTCTCCCACTCTTTCTCTAAACTCCAACAGCAGAAATCAAATATTTGGTATGCAAAACTTTAAAGGAGTTTGTTCAACTCCGCTTGCAGTGCCCCCAGCGGAAAAGGAGCAAAAATTCCTTTGAAAATGGTATAAATGTCATTGGGCCTATCTTTCTCAGGTAAGCAACAATCATTTCAGCTACCTCCATTTTCACTAGTTCCATTGCAAAAACCAGTTTCTCAGGTAAGCAACCTTTATGTTTTGCCTTTCAGGATTGCTCCATTTTATGCTCGATTATTTCGTGGAAAGTGTTATTTTGGTCCTTTCACATTTGATAGCTTCCGATGTGCTTGAAACCCGGAGTTTCGATTCTCTAAAGCTTCTTCGAGAAGTTCGATCTCAGATGGAATTAGGTTCAGAATTGAAGAATTTTAAGGCAGCAAGCGGTAGAAGTGAACATGCAAGAACAAGCAATCAGTCAAGCGTAAAGATTGATGTCTCGGTAGAATCTATCTTGAAACAAGAACACTTGTTCTCTGGAAGCGCCTATTCAAGTCCAAAACAGGCACTGAATCAATCTGGGTCGATAATAAGTCATCCAAGAAAAAGGGTTAGCAGCAAATATTGTTAGGGTAAGCTGGTTTTGCAGGCTCCTGAAGCTGAAGACCTAAATGCAAGATTGAGGAAACTTGAAGAAGGTGAACTTATGAAGCAAGTATTCTTGGAGACGGTGGTGGAAAAGAAAAAAACTAATTAATGAAATGTGTTTGAGACACTGCACTGCACTGCACCATCCTCGATAAGGATAAAGAAGATGGACAATTAATCATCATACCTTCTAGGGTATTCCAGTTTGAGCCCTAGGTTTAAATCTTGCTTCTGCTAATCCTTATGTATTTGGAGACGAAATATTGTTTCGAGTAAGATTTCATAGCATTGAACCCTAGACATATCCTAGCTGGTCCAAGTAACCATCATCATCAAGTCACGCCATACTATAATCCAAGATTTAAATTTATTCCGAGGCTAAGGCCTTGGGTCCTCTGTATAAAGAAAATAATGTTATTTTCGCAATGGATAAATCCAGATTAACCATGGCATTGCAGTATCCCTTACTGTTTTTGTACTGGCCGAGTACCACATAAACCCTACCAGGAAACCATCTCAGTGATGGTGATGAAGGTGGGGTTAAACAGGTACAAGGCCAGGAACATCCAAGACAAGTTGTATCGGAAAATCCAGGTTTTTGATATCTTAAAGACCAATGCATTAGCAACTTTCGATCAGAGATGCACATTAATTAGACATAGATTTAGGGCTTAGCAAAACAAAAACGTAAAGGCAAACCTTAAAAAGAACAAAACAAACTGCAGCGGAGTTTCCCAAAAGAAACATGATACGTGATTCTATTTTCCCTCATTATTGAGCTTTGAATTAGTTCATGTCAAAGAAACAAAACTTGCATTAAGGCACAACACCCCAAGATGAAAAGGGGCCCGTCCCCAGATTCTATATTTGATACAATCCAAAACAAATTCAGAATACATATAAGCATAACTCAAATTTCTCCTCTGTATCCACCAGAACCAAAATAATCTCTTCTGGAATTTGCAATAGCCATGCTTTTCTGATGCTCTAACTTGGGGCAATCCCGGATACGATGCCCCAATCCACCACAATAAGCACAACCCTTTACGCCACTTGCATTGGTGATTGCATCAACATCTTCCATCGGATCACTGAGCTCGGCTAAGACAGGTGGAATCCTCTGTTTGGCTTCTTGCAGTAGGTGTTTCAAATCAAGCAGGGTTGTCTCACTTTGATTCTTGTTTATAAATGTGGTTGCAATTCCTGTTTTACCACATCTTCCTGTTCGTCCTATTCTGTGGACATAGTTTTCAATTTCCGCAGGCATATCATAATTGATCACATGTTGAATATCCGGAAAATCCAAACCTTTTGATGCAACATCGGTTGCAACTAAGACATCCTTCTTGCCAGCTTTAAAGGATGAAATGGCATACTCTCTCTCTTCTTGGTCCTTGCCTCCATGAACCGCCACAGCTTCAACTCCTTTCAGGAGGAGATATTCATGAATGTCATCCACATCAGCCTTATTCTCACAAAATATTAGAACAGGTGGAGGGGTCTTCTGTAGGCATTCAAGGAGGTAGACAATCTTGGCCTCTTGCTTCACATACTCGACCTCCTGAATCACATCAAGATTTGCAGCTCCTGCTCTGCCAACATTAACAGTAACTGGCTTGACTAAAGCACTTCTGGCAAAGTTCTGAATTTTGGTAGGCATGGTGGCGGAAAACAAAAGGGTTTGCCTTTGAGCCTTAAAATGGTCAAACACTTCCCTGATGTCATCTTCAAATCCTAAATCCACTAATCTATCTGCTTCATCCAATGTCAAATACCTACAGCAGAGACACAAATGCTTGAGTATCATTACCTATCCAGAACAAAAAAGTTAAATCCAAAACTGCATACATGAAATTATTTTGATAAGAAAGCTTACTGTAACAGATTCAACACATTTGCTATCTTTGAAATCAAGTACAAGTATAGCTAACAAATCCACATGCATCTAAAATTGCCAAATAACCGAAGTACATAGAGATATCTAACAAAATGAATAATAACAAAGAAAACCAAAAGGCAGAACAGTCGTTTCCCAATAAATGCAACTTGAAGAAAATAACAGATCTGGTAATAGAATTGGTACCATCCAACATCTTTGAAAATAAATGCAAGAAAATTTGGATAAGAAACCAGTGTAAGAAACACCACATATTTTCATCAGAAACAAACACAAGTGAGAACAAATTAACAGGCAAAAAAAAGTAGATTGGCCCCCACCAAGCCTCTATAACATTTTAGCATCCGACTCCTGATATAGAATCAGCTTAAGCTACCATAACCAACTAAATTCAAACACATACTATAATGAAGATGATAAGAATAAATGTAGCACGTTAGCTAATTGAAAATGGTGTTACTAAAAGCACTGAATTAGGAAACATACCTGCAATTGTCTAAAGTCATCTTCTTCTTGGCGAGCATATCCTTCAACCTCCCAGGTGTAGCAACAACAATATGAACCCCTTTCTTCACAACATCCAACTGAGACCTCATATCTACACCACCAATACAAAGCAATGGCCTGAGTTCCGGATACCCATTTTCCCTCATAGGTACCAAAAATTGCTCCACCACTTCATACGTCTGCCTAGCAAGCTCCCGGGAAGGACAGACAATCAACCCAAAAGGACCTTCTCCTGGAAGAATTGGCATCATCAACTCCTCCTGTAATGCAATCATAATCAACGGAAGCACAAAAACAAGCGTTTTCCCTGACCCTGTAAAGGCAATCCCAATCATATCTCTTCCAGATAAAATAACAGGCAGACCTTGGACTTGAATTGGAGTCGGCTGCACAATTCCCTTTTCCTTTAACTTCTTTAATACTGGATCTGGAAACTTCATATCCTTAAAATTCTTTATAGGGGGAGGAATCTCCTCCCCATCAACAATAATATGCCATTGCTTTCGAATAAAATCCCTATCTTTTTGAGGCATCCTTCGAATATGCAAAGGCGGTTTCCACCCTGTCATCAAGGGTTCCGTATAAGTAATCCCTTTAGCCAACTCCCGAACTGACATAAGCGTTTTCTTATCTGATAAATGCTCAATCATGTCTTTCTCTTGTTGTACAATTTGTTCCATTTGACTGACCTCAGGTTGGTCCTTTTTAAGCTGAGTTGCTTTTATAAGCAAACTAGGTTTCACTTCAGCAACATTGGATTTTTCAGCTTCATCCTCAAGTGCGGAAGCCTTGCCCTTTCGTTGTAGAATTTTTTGAGCTTCCATAGCTCGGCGTTTCGCAACCGGAATATACTCAACGTAATCATCGTCTTCCCCCATGTTATTAATTTTCTGTATTATAAAAACCCTAAATTAAGATTTAACAACAATAATTTCAGGGAAAAAACAATTCCCGAACTAATACAGAATAAACCCTAAATGAGCTAAGGAAGGCACGAATAAAGTTAATAGAAAGCAATGGAGTTGTGATAATCACCTTACTTGGTATGGCAAGTAAGCGGAACGGTGCAGTGGCGGACGGCGGGCGGGTGTCGCTGAATCGCGGTGTTGTTTTGGGAGAGACCGAGAGAGAGATGAGGGTGGGGAAAGTTCAAAGAATAATTCGGTAATCTGATGGGCTGGCTGGGCTGGGTTTGAGCTTTGAACTAACTTTCTCATTTATCAAAGCCCCGTCTATTTTAGAGAATTCGGAATTCATATATCATTTCAGATATATACAAAATTAAAAACTTTTAGGTTAAATTATAACAATGACCACTTAATTATTTTGTTTTCATTCTGATCAATAATATTTTAATTTTATCAACCAAATCATCTAATTGTTTAAATGATGTCAATCAAATCACCTACCATTAATATTTAATGGATTTAACGGAAGTGCTAACATGACCATTAACAAATTGATATAATTATACAATTGAATTATAATACTTATAAAATATATCAAAATGATTCTAATTTTAATTTAATTCGATAAATTTAATTATTTATTCAGATGATGACATGTGTCACCATTAAATTAAAGATTTTTTATTAGGGGTGTTCAAACAGTTAAATTGGTTAACCGACCGAATTGAATTGCCCAAATTTGATTAATCGATTTTTCCATTTAACCGTTAACTAAACCAGATTTTTTTTCAAAAATATTTAACCGAACCGAACTAAGTTTGGTCAATTGATCAGTTAACTGAATTAATCAAAATTTATAAATAATATATATTATATATTAAATATTTTTTATTAATTTGGTTAATTCGGTCAGTTAATTCAGTTAAAATCGAAGTTTAAACACCATAAAGCTAAATAATATATATAATATATTAAATATTTAATAATTTTTGTTAATTTAGTTAATTAACCGATTTCAAACCGAATTAATCAAAATTGAAATTTAAAAAATCATTAACTGTTAACCGACCGATTAATAGATCAAAATTCCAATCTGGTCGATTAATTCGGTTTTAACCGAATTATGAACACTCCTATTTTTTATAATTTAAATTTATTTAATTTAATTATTTTTTCTTCTAATTAAATGATTACACATGTATATATATTATAATATATTTAATGCTAGAAGAAAAGGAAATAAGCAAAGTGAAATTCAAACTTAGGCTGATTAGAAAATTTGGAAGTACCTAACAAATCTTAAACATACAATGTTTTTTTCTTCACATAATAACAAATTTAATTTTTCATTGGTACACTTAATTTTATTAGTTTTATTTTTTAATTAAATTCAACTCTCATTTTTTTATTTTAACAAAATACTAATTAAATAAAAACAACTTAGCATCTAAAGAAATCCACTATAATCATGTCTACTTATTTTATTGCTTAAACCCTAATATCCCCTCATAACAACTATGATTGATCTCAATGATAAAAGATAAAATTATTCTTTTAAATATTTTGAATCCGATTAGCTGCGTCTACAAGATATATATATATATAGTCAATAAATTAAAAAAATATTAAAATATATATCACTTTATAATCAACTCATATTATTTGACAATGATATATACAGAGTAACTAAGCAGCAAAGACAATCACGTAAGACATTCAATGGCGGTGCGACATAAACATAGTGAGGTGAGGAGTGGAGTGGCAAATGGGATGTTTAGCTATATATATATGCCCCATGACCATGATCTGCCATTGCATTTAAGGTCCAAATGCTCGCCTCATCTAGTGAGTAATGGCACTTCACATCCCATTAGAGGCGCAATTGGATTAGGTAAATAGTTTGTTGATTGTACTCAAGGCAACAATGTAGCCCGGAGAGGGAGAATCTCCATCCATTTTGCATTTATAAGATGTATCATTTCGTTTTGTCTCATACGTAATATCTGTATCTATTGATAATCGTAACTCTGCTTAGCTGCTCTGTCCTTCCTTCAATCTTATCCACTCTATTTATTACAAATTAATGCATCATGCAGTGCAGGTTCAATGTGTTTTTCATTTACTTTGCCACTTAGCTATAAACATGCAAATGCATATTTTTTATATATATTTAATAAAGCTAATATATTAAATCTGACTCTTTCTTTTTTCTTTAAATTCTATTACTGAGATTGCCAAATTAGAGAACCAATGGAAACAAATCTGAGAAGAATGGCAAATTTAATACAGCTGCATGCATGCACGTATTGGAACCCAACAGTCTTAATAACTCCATTCCCAAATTTCAAAGCAAACCATAAAGGTGTGAAGTTCAAGGCATTTTCTATTTTATCGCCAAAGGGAAAAGTCAAATTGACCATACTTGTAATAAACACTCGTTAAAATCACATCTCACTTTCACATGCACTCTATATATGTAAAACTTATAACCAAAGATAAGGGAAATGTGAAGCAGCAATGAAAGCAAGCGTTTTCATAGTGTTAGCTTTGCTTTTGTTGACCCAAAGTGCTACAGAGGCCAGGTCACATTCCCACCATAGTGGCCACCAACAAGAATTAAGAAGAAGAAGAAGAGGCGGTGGTGGTGGTGGGAGAAGAGGAGGAACATCTTGTGACCCGTTGTTTCAGTTCCTGTTCGGAACCTGTGGTCAATGGCCTTTCTCAACATCTGCCTCTCCGGACAACCCTTTTCTGCCTAGGCGAAGGCCTTCCCCTCGTAGGAGATCTCCGCCATTGCCGCCGCCTTTACCACCTTTATTACCATCCCCTCCTCCAATAGTCTCATCACCACCACCCTTACTTCCTTCACCTTCCCCACCACCAGTTACTTCTGCTCCACCACCTTCATCTGCTCCACCACCTTCATCCCCACCGCCGCTGTCACCGCCTCCACCATTAGTTCCATCACCACCACCACCGACAGAAAGTCCACCACCATTTGTATTTTCACCACCGCCGCTAGTTCTTTCACCACCTCCAACGCCAATATTTCCATGGCTAACTCCTCCGGTCACTCCATCGATTCCAGATTTATCACCACCACCAAACCCTTTCCTTCCGCCAGAGCCTGATACGACACCAGCACCACCTCTGCTCCCAATATTTTCTCCTCCAGGCGATGAATTTACACCACTCCCGCCCGTATTTACACCACCAGACGATGATTTTACACCAGCAACGCCACTACCGCCCGTATTTGCTACTCCAACGGAGCCTAACATGCCTCCAGATGATGGATTTACACCAACAACGCCTCTTCTTCCCGTATTTGCTCCACCAGTCGAGTTTCAACCAACACCACCGTTTCTGCCCATAATTTTTTCGCCGCCAGCACAAGATTTGCCGCCTGATGTGACCGTCCCAGCACCTATAGTCCCAATATTTTCTTCACCACAACTTCCACCCTTTACATTTGCACCACCCATTGAATCAACTGGTCCACCAAATGTTTTTCTGCCAACTCCAGTAATTCCAACTATCCCTGAGCAGCCATTTCCATTTTCCTCCACTCCATCAGCACCAGATACGGGTTTCATGCAGCCAGAGTCACCTCCGAAAACTTTCTTACCACCGGTCCAGCTTACTCCCGCATTTGATTCGCCTCCTTTTAAACATTAGATTCCTGTCTTGTGCTAGACTGCATATCCTCTCAAAATAAGGAGAAGATAGTTGATGGATGCTATGATATTCTCCTGTTCAAAAGTTACTTGTTTCCAGACTGTATGCCTTTGTATTAGTTTTCACGTTCCATGTATAATATATGTTAATGTTTAATGAATACAAAAATGAAGTAAAGTTTGATTTGAGGAAGAAAGATGAACATGAAAATAAATCAATGCCTAAACGGAGATGGTTTTGAGGCTTAAATGTATTCTATCTCTAACTTAATAAAAAAATCACTTTTAATTATTAATCAGTTAGATGTTCATTTAAATCATTATCCATCTTTAAAATCGAAAATGGTGTTGTTAGTGATAACAGCTAAAACATTAAAATAATGATCCGGACATAATAGGTGTAATGAGCAAGGCATCATTGGCAGATCAACTGTACGTATTGGACGTGAATGTAGTGGTGAGTAACCAACAATCGTGAGGCTTTAAGAAGGAAGCATCGAAATGTTAGAGACGTGATTCTCCAACTAGTAAACAACAACGGAATCACTCTCAATAATAACTCGAAGAGAATCAAGTTAACCGCTATGCGAATGCCATTATGGCATTCATCTCCATAGGACCAGCACCACAAGACCCCTGTATCAGAATAGCACGGCCAACAATTACCAGACCATTAGCATCGCAAGTAATGAGACCAATGTCCCGATGTCCAATGAATATGTCTCGTCTACATTAATTTTTGATGCAACCAGTAGGAGGCTTTTTCCAGCAAGCGACTTCCAAGGAAGTGAGAAGTGAGAAGTGAGAAGTGAGAAGTGAGAAGTGAGAAGTGAGAAGTGAGAAGTGAGCGATGGACAATGTGTCGGGGAAAATGAAGCTGCAACGTAGGCCGATTGAAGTGTCTTACTTAAGGATGGACGTGTGTCGGTTAAGTTTCTTATCGATCCGACTTGACTTAAAAAATATATTTTCTCCATTCGAAACCTGATTCGATTTATGTTTAAGACCACTTCACTCGTAAATTTTTTTACCTTAAATATATAAAATATAATTATATTATTTTTGAGTAATGTGAGGTATATATATATATATAAAGTAGGAATGAAGTATCTTTTTTAAGTTAAAATAATATTAAGTTATATGTTTTTCACCTTAAATATATAAGGTATTATTATACTATTTAATAAATTATATTTTCACTTATAATTTATTAAATGTATTATATTAGTATTTTAAATTATTTATCTTAATTTTAAAATATTTTAATATTATTTTAACTTAAAAAATACTTCATTCTTATCTAAACTTAAAACATATATTTTATTCTTATCTTATCTTAACTTAATATATATATATATTATTTTTATGCTAAATTCAAATATATATTTTAATTTTGTATTAATTTAAAAATATTTTTAACATATATTTAATAAGTTAAAGTAAAAATAAAATATATTTAATAAATTAATATAAGAATAAAATATATATTTAAAATAGATAAAATAACCTCAGTGACAAAAAATCTCATATAATATACGATTTTAACCAACTTTTTCCGGATTTGCCAAAAATGACCAACAAAATCGCAATGCGATCGCTAATTCGCAACGCGATCTCCATTATCGCAAATCAGTTTCCAGATTCGCAACGCGATTATGACTATTGCAATGCGATTTTCCAATTTCGCGTTGCGATTTTCTCAATTCGCAATGCGAATAAGTAAATCGCAATGCGAATTTGGAAAATCGCAATGCGATACTGACTATCGCAACGCGATAATACAAAATCGCAACGCGATACTGACTTTCGCAACGCGATACTGACTTTCGCAACGCGATTCTGACTTTCGCAACGAGATTCTGACTATCGCAACGAGATAATACAGAATCGCAATGCGATTTTCAAAGTTCGCAACATGTTTTAGTTTCGCAACACAAATTTTTTGGGTATATATCTACGCAGCAGCAACAACTCATAACCTAAATCCCTAAATCGTAACTCATTCCATCTCCATCTATCACTCTCTCCGGCAACATCTGTTCCTATATCCGTTTCTACATCCTTCCCCATCCGGCAACAGGTCTTAGTTTCGCAGCTCGTTTGTTTACTAAATTAATTTACAACCATGAAATCATCTAATGTTGATCATGTTTGGATAGATTTGTGTTTTGGAGGGTCATGAGAGAATGTTCATGGTGTTTTACAATATATGCCTTTAACCATGAATCTTCAACTAAAACTGTCATTAAAAAAGTTAACTTATGAAACTCTAATGTTACGTGTTTCAAAGAAATTGAATTTAGAGCCCTTAAGTGGATTTAGGCTATCTTATCAGAGAAATTGTAAAGTTTATTTGTTAACCGACAATGAAGATGTTGAACGATTCATTGCTTACATTAGTGTTTCAAGTGATGATGTTACATTGTATGTTGTTGAACCTAGAAGTAGTATTGTTGGGTCAGTAGCGGGTAGTAATCAACTAAGTTTTTCTCAAAACCCACAACCTTTCTCTAATCCAAATCCCAATCAACTTTCAGCACCAAATTCCGGTTTTCGTATTGACCAATTAGACGATGATGAGCCAACAGAAAAAATTGTGAGTACTAGTCAGTATTCGAAATTTGATCTTGGTCAATATCCGGACTTTGATATTGGTCAATACTCGGATTTTGATGATGTTTCAGAAGAAGAAACAAACCATGCGTGTAATGATTTTGATATTGGTCAATACCTGAATTTTGATGATGAAACAGCCGTTGCCGAGGAAGATGTTGTTGATGATAATGAGGAGGAAGTTACGACTGTGAATGAACATGTTGAACATCCATTATGTAATTCATATAATCCTGAAGAAGAAAAAGTCCCCGAAGAAAAGAAAATGCCACGGGAGTATAACTGGAATATGCCAGAATTAATTCAGATACCGGAAGAAGAGTTGGTAAAGAAAGCAGTTGATTGTTACACAAAAGTTATTCGTATCAAGAAAGATGATTGTTTTGATACAAAGGAAGACTTGAAGATAGCTTTGTATACGAAATGTGTGGAAGATAGCTATCAACTAAAAGTTAACAAATCAAGCAAAGATCGTTTCGAAACAAGGTGTATGATTGACAAAAACTGTACGTGGCGTATGATTGCAAAGAGGATAAAAGATTGCGAAATGTTTCAAGTTAGGACTTTTATTGATAAACATACATGTTCAAGAACCCAAGTTTTTCCTCACCATAGACAGGCAAACAAAAAGGTGTTGGGTGGTTTTCTGGCTGAGTTAATGTTTTTGAATGGCAGGGTATATCGGGGACATGAAATTATGACTGACATGAATGCTCGGTTCAAGATTAGTATATCATATTCTCAAGCTTGGAGAGCCAAATGTTAAGCCTTGGAATTGTTGAGGGGGTCGCCAGAAGCATCGTTTGCCCAACTGCCGGCTTATTGTCACAATTTAAAGCTGAAAAATCTTGGGTCGGTAACTCATATCAAAACAAATAGAGATGGACGCTTTGAGTTGATGTTTATCGCCATTGGTGCTGCGGTTAGTAAATCAATATAATTCTCCTGACTCATTTTTGTTAGTTACATGCATTTCACATTTAAATGATTATATTTCTTGTGTATATTATTTTGTAGATTCGTTCGTTTATTACTTGCATGCGCCCAGTTATTATAGTTGACGGAGCACATTTGAAAGGTCGATACCTTGGAGTAAACTTATTAGCAGTAGTCATGGATGCTAACAATGGGATATTGCCAATAGCTTACGGGGTTGGCAAATCTGAAACCTCTGATTCATGGACATGGTTTATGGGGCATCTTAGGGATTGCATAGGTCCTATTAGCAATCTGACAATCATATCCGATAGGCCAAACTCAATTGACAACGTTGTTAGAAGGTGTTTCCCAGATGCTTTTCATGGACTTTGTGGTGTTCATTTGTATAGAAATCTAAAATCAAGGTCTGATGGTATAAAAAAGCACAAATGGACATACTGGAAGGCTGTAAAAGCTTATCGGGAAGTGGATTTCAAGAAGCATATAAACTGTTTAAGACGTATTTTGCCTCAGTGTGCTCAAACACTAGAAGATGTCGGATTTGAAAGATGGTCAAGAGTACATCAACTTGGAGCAAGATATGGTTTCATGACGTCTAATAGTGCAGAATCAATCAACGCTCTAAGCCGTCATTCCCGGAAATTACCCATTACTATGTTAATGGAGTTTTTTCGAGCCTCTATTCAACAGTGGTACTACAAGAAAAGAAACCATGCATGTATTATTTCTTTGAATTCGTAACTTATCATATATTTTACTAAGTATTATTTATTTAAATTTACAGGAACATTGGAACATCGTGTTACACCATGAACTGAAAAAAAGATAACGAAACGTGTTGTGAAATCAACGTCATGGAGAGTTGAACCATGTTCAAACACTTTGTTTGAAGTACTAGATAATAACTTAAATGGGCTTGTCGATCTAAATGCAAGGACGTGTAGTTGTATGAAATGGCAAACATCTGGTTATCCGTGTGGCCATGTTATAAAAGTTGCTCTTCATTTAAACCAAGATGATTCAAGCACATACGCTATGGATTGCTACACTACAGAAGTATATCGACATACTTATGCCACATCCTTCTGAGTGAGACATACCAGATGACTTACAAACAGTTTTGCCACCAACCATGGACAGAAGGCTACCTGGCTGACCAAAAGTTCACGATCGTATACCGTCTAAGGGTGAAGAGAAGAAGAGATCGACATGTAGTCGGTGCAAGGAAAGTGGTCATACAAGGTTGACATGTGGTTCACCAGTGCCATCACAATCATCTTTTTCTCTACCAAAATATGGATCCTCATCAAAATCCAAAGCTCATATGGTGTCAAGCAAAAGGCAATCAAAATCGCAATCATCTTCAAAATCCCAATCACAACCGGCTTCACCTTTTGGGACTGTTAACTTAGGTGATTTTTAAATGAAAATGTTGTATTATGTGTATTTTATGTGTGCACTTTTAATATTTTCAGTTATGCATGTATTAGTAACTTGAGTTTGAACATTGCTATGATCTGTTCAGTTGTTATCACTTATTAGACATTCATTTGACTATCGCAACGGGGAAATCGCAACGCGAAAATGGCTATCGCAACGAGAAAATCGCAATGCCAAATGAAAATCGCATTGCGATTTTCTAGTTGCGATTTTCATTTCGCATTACGATTCTCTCGTTGCGATAGTCAGTTTCGTGTTGCGATGGTCTGTTTTGCCTTCAACATAATGCAGTTTAAAAATCAACAAATCAACTATTACATTTCAATCAATTAAACAAGCACAAATAAGAATTATGTACACATCAATTAAACAAATCAACATTTACAAATCATTTTTTACAAATCAATTAAACAATCAAAAAATAATAATAATTCTTATTTCCTCATCAATTATTGAATCAATGAATCAACTTTTACACCCGTACATCCATTTCGCGTAGCTCACTTAAGGATTAACCTGCAGAAACCAAACATTTGCTCAAACAAGACTTCCTACACATCTAAAACCTACAAACAGCAAATTATTGAATTCTAGGTACTTAACCAAACATTTTCAAACCAAAAGGAGTATATATGTTAACAAAACTTGCATTTGACTTACCAATTAACAATGGATACTTTCATAACGCGGATGCAGGTAGGCAGCGTCTCGAATATATCGTTCTAGCCATATAATGCCGAAACCACAAGCCTACTGCAACTCTATCTCTATCGGTGGGAGGTAGAAACTCTGTGCTTCCCGTCGTCAAACACGCCAAGCACATGCATACGAGAGGACCACAATCCCCTCTGGCTCCCGGCGATTGTTGTGGCGCGGTCTCGTCTCTGACAACTGTGACATTGAACTTCTTTGGCTTCTTGTGTCCAGAATGAGTCCAATAATTAATCCCATCCAAGAATTTAGCCAAATGAGAGCTCCATCCCTTGATAATATCTCTCAAATCAGACAGTCATATGTAATTTATCATGCTGTCATATACTATTATCTTCAGGGATGGGAGCTGAAGTTGGACGAGAAGCCAATGATGACGTTCCAAAACAGGGATAAACACCTGTAATCATAAGTAATAATTCATTTATTTGCGCACTTATTTATGAACACCTTTAAAAAATTTAAAAAATAAACACTAACCTTATCGACCTCCCACCATGCAGGATAAAGTTTAGCTTGTCCATTGCCCAACGAAAATGATTCATCTCGTTGATTCTTCAAGTGAACTGCGTGAAAATCCGCCGGCATTATTGTATATCGCGAATTGTTTTTATTTTTCCTAAGCTTCCTTATTATTAGAAGACGTGACACCCACGCATCGATATGCTGTTTTACAAAAAAAGACATATATTAGTGAATTACATTAATTTTTAAAAAAAATTAATCAAAATCATATATAAGACAAATATAAGACTTACCTCCCATCGAAATAGCCACTGTCTTCAACCCCTAATAACACACCCCACCAAGACCGATTAAGCAACAAATACATCTCATCGTTGATTTTGCTTATGTCAGTGTAACACCCTTGGCTCCGCTCATGTAGATAAAAATCAACTGCGGTCTTAGCCCAAAGGGTATTATCCAGAATTGTTTCCGGTAGTTGTCTCCTCTTCACTTCAGATACCGGAAGGGTACTAGCCGGTAACTCATACGAGAGCCAACTCTCATCCATCATATCCGGCAACGGTGGGGGTTTCTCAATAATTCGATATATTACCCCATGTGAATCGGGCTCTGGAATGGTGGGAGGGACCTCTTCAACGATGACAGTGGCCTCTTGAATGGTGGGGGGGACTCTTGAGGGATGATAGGGGCCTCTTGAACGATTGGAGGGGACTCTTGAGGGATGACAGGTGAGTCGGGCTTCTTCTTGTGGAGTCTTCGCACCATTGGGGTGAACGGAGACGTAATAGCACGTGCACGCCGTCTGATGCGTGAACTCCGTCGTGCAAAGAAAACCCGACGTAAAGCATCCACCTTATCGGGCCGCTAAAAAAAATTAATACATAAATCAGTAAATAAACAGACATGATATTAAACAAAGACAAATATGTTTCAAACTTGCATTGTATTCACCCAAGTCATTATTCTATCATAGTTCACAAAATGCATCAGATAACATTCCAGAAGTAAGCACTTATATAAACATTTAAAAGGACAACATATATAAACATTCCAGAAGAAGAACAGTTTACTTTCGCAACACGAAACTTAAAATCGCAATCCGAAAATGACTATCGTAACGTGGAAATGGCTATCACAATGCGAAATGAAAATCGCAACGACAAAATCGCAATGCGAAATGAAAATCGCAACGCGAAACACAAATCGCATTGCGATTTTCATTTCGCGTTGCGATTTTGTCGTTGCGATATCCATTTCCGCGTTGCGATAGTCATTTTCGTGTTGCGAAAGTAAACTATTCTTCTTATGCAAATTGAAACTTGAATGGATTGCATTACTTCAACCAAAAGACAAAAACAAAACCAAAAACAAATACTAACAAAAATAGTTTAGCAGTATTGGCAGCAACCGAATGAATTTATTAAGCAATCTAAGTGAAATGGTTTATCTAAGTGAAATTACGAGTAAATTTATCATCAAGTTAAATATGAAAAATCTTAAACGTACCTCGTTGCATAGAGTATGAACCTCATTCTGCAACGATGCTACCATCTCACGTAGAGCGGCTACCTCACCGCGTAAAGTAGACACCTCAACACGCTATGCACCATCGTCTTTGCGTAAAGTACCGACCTCCTCACGCAAGGCATTGACCTCATCACGTAACTCCCCTAACTCATCCCGTGGAGGTGGAGAACAGGGAGATAAACATCGTCGCATCTTTGCCAGTCGCCTATCTTGCGGTGATGGTGGAGAAGAGGCTCGATGATGTGACAGAATAGGTGATGGCTGTCGTTGTGGAGGTGTATAGTCGGGTCGATCAGGTGATGGCTCTGGGTGAGGTGATAGCTCTGGGTGAGGTGATGGCTCCCGAAGTGGAGGCTGCTCATCATCCGTTCCATCAAAAAAAACGCTTACTAGCTTGCCACCAATCAGTGGCAAGCTCAGCTTCCGTGGGTGTCAGCCTCTGTAGAGGAGTGTTGGCCTCCTAACAATATAAAAGCTCAAACAAAGTTAAACGTGTACTAGTAATAACTTGTTTATAAACATATGGTAGCATTTATGTTAACTTACATTATTTATTGTCGTATACCGTAGTAAATCTTCCCATTGCAAGGTCGTCTGTTTCCTCTTCCAGGAAATAGCCCTGGGAATATCATTTGAAGTTTTTATTGCATATGTCTTCATGGCGGGAAAGGCCTCAAATATCCAAATCTACAAACAATATAATAACAAACATTAGTAATTGTTAAATAATTACTTATAATTTTGGAAACATTATATAAAAATTCTAACCTTAAAGGCCCAAATAAAGCCTGTCAAAGTGTATTTGGAACCATCGCCATACAAACTTTTTCGATCATCCAAGGCAGACGATAACTTATTCCATGTAGCTTTCCATAAATACGAGCCCTACGGAAACATGTTCCACGCATTTAGGTCTTCTACCAATTTGATTAGATAATTCGGAATAGGTTGTCTGACCTCTCTGCCTAAAAAGCCGGCATGCAAAAGTATTAGAAGGCATACTCGGACAACATCGACGTCATCCATCCGAGTAAAACCATCTTTCTTATTCAATAATCTCGTCACGTCTTCCACGTGTAGATTCGACCTCTCTAGCTCAGGAAAAACCCGGGATAACCATGATGGGCGGGTAATGTGTCTAGTGTACTGACCTACATCATCGTGTCCGAAGCGTAGACCGGTGATTAAGCAAAACTCCTCCCGCCCAAAACACGTATACGCCGGTGGAAAATCAAACCATATCTCTTCATCACGACGTTGTATAGTATCTGGTAGATAGCTAGTCATGGTTTGAAGAAACAGGTGTGTCAACATCGCATCTCCACCGGGATGTTGTACTTTCAGCCATGGCCCGAAGCAAATATCCTCAAACATTTTTCTTTGTGCAGGTGAAAGCTTCGACGCAATTGTTTTGACCAGGCTGACTTTATTTCTTAAGGTCAATTGAGCCGAATAAAAGTTCTACAAAAACAATAAACATACTAAGTTAGATATACCAAAAACTACACTGTGAAGATATACCAAAAACAATAATAAACATAAAGAGTAGTAGTTTATTCTTCAAACTTAAATTTGCAACACTGTGAATTTTGTATTTGTCTTTGTTTTTTGGTTGAAGTAATGCAATTCATTCAAGTTTCAATTTGCAGAAGAAGAATAGTTTCTGAAAATGAAAATCGCAACACAAAAATGACTATCGCAACGCGAATTTGACTATCGCAACGCGAACCTAAAATCGCGTTGCAATTTTCATTTCGCGTTGCGATTCTCGGTTGATTTAATAAGCAATCTAAGTGAAATGGTTAATCTATTATTGAAATTACCAGTAAACTTATCATCAATTTCAATATGAAAAACCTAATAATAATGCAAAAAATTCAAAAAGAAAATAATTAAAAAAACTAACCCTCGGTAGTTGATTTGGTTGATTTTCCATTTCTGATTGTGAGGGTGGCTCTGAGAGATGGAGATAGACGGATTTCGCCAGAGATGGGGACGGATTTCGTCGGAGATGGGTGAGAGAGTGAGAGATGGAGATGGGACTGAGTTGTGATTTTAGGTTATGAGTTGCGATTACGGGATATACTGTGGACAATTCAGTGTTCCAATATATTAATATTCGTGTTTGGAATTTGAAAATAAAATACGCGTTGCGATACTAATGGCGCTTTGAAAATCGCATTGCGATTATGTATTATCTAGTTGCAAAAGTCAGTATCGCTTTGCGAAAGTAAGTATCGCATTGCGAAAGTCAGTATCGCGTTGCGATTTTGTATTATCGCGTTGCGATAGTCAGTATCGCATTGCGATTTTCCCAATTCGCGTTGCGATTTACTTATTCGCATTGCGAATTGGGAAAATCGCAACGCGAAATTGGAAAATCGCATTGCGATAGTCATAATCGCGTTGCGAATCTGGAAACTGATTTGCGATAATGGAGATCGCGTTGCGAATTAGCGATCGCATTGCGATTTTGTTGGTCATTTTGGCAAATCCGGAAAAAGTTGGTTAAAATCGTATATTATATGGGATTTTTTGTCACTGAGGTTATTTTCTCTTTAAAATAAGATAAGAATAAAATGTATATTTTTAAATAAAAAAGTAAAATATTTTTAAATTAAATTAATAATAAAATAAATTTAATAAGTTAATATTAAAATAAAATATTTTTCAAATTAATATATAAAAAATATTATGAATTTAAGTTAAGTATTTCTAGGCCTGTAAACGAATCGAACGAACACGAACGGGGGTATGATCATGTTCGTTCGTTTAACTTTAACGGAACAAATGAACCAACATGAACATAAACGAACACAACATTTCTTGTACGTGTTTGTTTGTTAAAAATGTAGCATGTTCATGTTCGTTCATATTTGTTCATTTAAATGATAAACGAACATAAATGAACGGAAGTAAACAAACATAAATAAACATAAACAAACGAACGTAAACAAACACAATAAATGAACATAAACAAACATAAACGAACCTTCAAAAACATAACAAATGAACATAATCGAACACAATAAATGAACGTAAACGAATGTAAACAACAACAATAACCACATAAAAGTCATTATTCATTAATATAACCAACAAATTTAGAGTTAAAATTATTTGGGTTTTAAATGGGTATGGTTTACATTTTCTTTAATTGATTTGTGTTTAAAATTATTTGGGTTTTAAAATATTAATGATTGGATCTTAATATTTTAAATGGGTATGGAGCTTAGGCTGAATATAAACAAACGAACATAAACGAACATACACAGACATAAATGAACGAACATAAACTTTAAAACCTCAACATTTTGTCTAGTGACCGAAATATAAATTTTGAAAGGTTAGTGACCAAAGTATAAATTTGGAAAAGTTTAGGGACTAAAAATATAATTTTTAAAAGTTATATTTATACTGTAAATGAATAGTTTTTTTGTTGTTGCAAAATTAACGTTTTCATAGGAGTCAGAATTTTGATTCAAGATTTGTATTAAAAGCTATAAAGTAGAAAGTCCGATAAGAATTCTAGTAATTGGATCGAACCGGAACTTCACGGAAATTTGAAGGATGATAGAAAAAGGTTGGAAATATTATTTCCATAATTTAGAAAAGTTAAATTTAACATGGATCAATGGCATTGAAGTTGATTTTTCCATGTTAAATCGAAATTGTAAATTAATCATCTTGAAATTCTCTATTATTTGGTATAAAAATTTCATGGAAATAATGCTTTGATGATGAATTTCATGAATTGGGTGGTTGAAGAACATGTTTGATTTTGAAAAGTTAATATATTATTTTTATGTTTGATGTTGTAGATTAATTTTCAAGTATAAGTGATGATTAAAAGCAATTATAAAGTCATATATAAGTTCGACCATGGTAGGGTTTATGGATATTGGTTGAATTTTGATTGAAGTTGATGTTAGATGTGTTCTACATGCTTTGGAGATTGAATTGAATCAATTTGGAACCTTGAGATAGTAAAAGGACCATTTTGCAAGTTTTGGAAATTACGAGACATTGATGTGTAATTGTTAAATTATGGGTGTTCATTGCTGGAATTTTATGTTGAAATGCCGAATTTGAAGTTAGACTATTGTTTTGGATCAAATTGTAAAATTTGGGGAAGTTTAGTAGTCAATTCGAATAAGCTTGAAATTTGTGGATTTAATTGCATGTTTGCAAATGTGAAGTTACTAGATTGCGTATATTACTACAATGTTGGAATTTTTAGAATTTGGGTTTAAATTAAGTAAAATGGTAAATGACCATTTTGAATAAATTGGAAAAGTCAGAATGAATTCTAAAAGAATTCATAAATGATGACTGAAATGTAAAGTATTGAAAATTAGATAGTTTGCTGATGAATATGAAATTATTTGAAATTGAATAATTATTTTGGAAATGTTGAAGTTGTTATGGAAAAGTGAAGTGTTTTTTATATCAAACAAGTATCGGATATATTTTATGGATTTTTGTTATTAGATTCCGCTTATGTTAGTAAGGTACTAATATATGCTTTGAATATTTATGTAGTTTATTATTTTGTTTAGACTGTGATAAATTTTGTAATCAAAGTAAATTGAAAGCAAAAGATCAAATACAAGAGTAACTAGTGAGGCATTACCAGGTGAGTGAATTATGATTTTTATGCTATCATATATAATATATGAGAACGGTTTGCGACGAATCAACTTCAAATGATTTTGAAAGAAAAGTTTTAAATTATATCATGAATTATTTTTATATTGTTTACAAAATGATGCGTCGATAATTTGAGTATAAATTACTCAATACATTTTATGTGATATTTCATTTAAATAATGTTTAAATAATTTATGAAAATGATTTTGAAATGATTATATGGTATGGAGTATTTAAAGTATTTTATACGAAATTTGCTAAATAAATATGAATGATTTCGGGTATAAACTCTCCAATGCAATGAATTTTGATAAAGAATAATTGAACATATATATTGTAATAGCTTCACAATTAATAAAAACAATATATTTGTAATTCAATCAAAGTAAATTATTCATATTATTTATAATTATAAAAGATGAATAGCATTAAATTTTAATAATAATAAAATTAACTCAATAAAAAATAACAGATAAAAAGTTAATAAAATTTATAATGAGTGTATGTTTCACTAAAAGTATTTTAAAAAATATGTTCGGGAAAATTTACCAAACTAAAAATGAATTATGTATCTTCATTCAAACATTAGAAAATATTTTCTAAAATTTATTTTCCAGAAATTTTAATTCATTTTATATACTACAATAATATTTTTAATTATTATCATTATTATTACCAATACAAATAATATTTTTAATAAAAACATATAATATTTCAAATAACATATATTAATCCAACTTACAGTAAAACCTCCCAATAGATGTGTAAATAGTAAATATCCTGAAAATTCGAGTCTGTCATACTTCACCCGCGGCTATACAGGGCGATTTGAAAGGAAATATAGCCTCCTCCCTCCCTCCTCCAAAAAAAAAAGACTGAGCTACATTCCGTACTTGTAATCAACAATGACATGCCTAACTTTTCGATCTCTCAGCTCTATGTTCGTCAAAACTAGGTATATTACTATGTCTACTAATTCCACTGCAACTTAACACAAATGAATTTGATTTGGTTAAGCCATTGACAACAAAGGGTAAATTAGTTTACTAACATTGGAAGAGCTTTAGGGAGTAACAAATACAGTAGAAGACTCACTCCCGTAAAGATACAGCATTGGAAGCATACCGGAAGATTAATTTACTACTCTATACATGTTATCAGTTCCATATATATGTTCCTAGATTTTAACTTACAACCCAGAAAACAAAAGCCACAGAACCTTTGCTTCAATGCACCATGCAAAAGCAGAACAAAAAACATAATCAGTTTCAGTTAAACAAGGTTAGAGAAGACAAAGAAACTGGTAATAGCTAGGGATGAATTGGCTGTTCCATTAAGTATTTGAAGCAATGGCCTTGCTATTACGTTCAACGCCCAACTCCAACTTCCCTGTCCCTACAGTTCTACCAAGGCTACAATCATAACTGAACAGCTGATCCACGGAGGTGACCACCGCGCATTTTCTCTCGGTTTTAGCTTTACCTTTGACCTTCTTCTTTGCATCTGAAGATGACGACGAGGTGGACTGTGACGACAGGGCTGATGGAATTTCGAAGTTGGTCTTAGCTTTCGACCCTCTCAGCCGCCTCGCCGCTGCATCATAAGCACGCGCAGCTTCCTCCGCCGTGTCGAACGTGCCTAGCCAGTGCCTGCACCGCCCAATACGGTCGCGTATCTCCGCTGACCACCTCCCCCACGGCCTCTTCCTCACTCCCCTGTAGCTTTTCTGCACTGAAACCGTACTACCCATGTCTCTTTTGTTAGACCCGAAACGTTGTGACACCGAAATGAAACCTGGTTGATTGCCACAGTTGATGTGGTGATTCACAGCGGGGTTGGTCTTGTTACCAAGCAGAACGTGCTGGCCAACCACGGCGGCTATCCCATCGAGAATCGGAGGTATTTCGGGACCGGTTTCCATTTTAGTTTCAAGTGCATTTTCACGATTCCTATCAAAACCATTAAAAGAGAAAACACCTGCGAATTCAGTGCAAAAGGGTTGATAATTTCGCTCGTGAAAATGGGTGGGGGCAATCATTTGAGAAGAAACCTCGGGACGATTGTAAGGCCAAGGCGTTACGTACGCCTCTGGGGTACTGAAGAGCGGAACAGCTTGGAGAGAACGGTAATGTACAATGGCGGGGCTTTGCATTGTAAGAGATGGAGTCAATTAGGAAGACAGATATTCAGAGTTTGATTGATGAGCGTAACACTAGCTACATATATAGAAGAAAAATATATATTATTATTTAATTGAAACAATTGTTTTACACATTAATAAAATTATTTTAAATTTATATAGCAAGTTTAATAATTGTACAAAAAAATTAAAAATATTTTCAAATTTATAGCTAATTAGTTTTTATGGTAAATTAATTCTCTAATTATAATATGTTTCTTTGTTGAATATTTTAAATATTAAAAGTTATAAGATGTTTAATTAATTATGGAGGTTGTTTTTGTTGAGTATCTCAACTATTAAAAATTATAAAATTATCAATTGATTATTCATATTTTTTAAATTCATTTTTTAAATTATCAACTAATTAAAAATTTATCATAGGCTATGCTAGACTCTAATTTGTTGATTTTAATATGATAGTCTTTTGAGATATTGAGTTTAGATTTTATCATATCACAATCAACATGTTAATGTTCAACTCAAATTATCATTAATTTTTAACAAAAAATGATGAGTTCAGAAAATTAATAATCGAGTGATAATTTTATAACTTTTAATAGTCCAATGACTTAACATAATAATGACATATAATCAAAAAACTATTTTATAACTTTTAACAGTTAAAAGACTTAACAGAATAATATTTTATAATCAATAAATCATTTATAAATTTTACCCTAATTTTTAACACTGCATATGTATTTACTTTTTATATTTTATAATAATACGATGTGAATCAAATTAATAATCAATTTACAACTATTATTAAAATTTTAAATTATTCTACTTCACATCAAACGTGAATATTCAAGCCTTAATAGGTGTATCCCTTTCTGAAATTTATGCCAATAAAAATTGAAATTAAAAATTTACTATAAAAAGAGTTTAAATCAACTGACACATTGTTTCATTTTAATAAAGATATTATATTCAAATCTTTAATAATGTATTAATATTAAAAGCTCGATAAGATTAGATACAATTATTAAAAAACAAAAATAAAGTCAAAATAATTAAAAACACGACAAAATAATAAAAAGTTAAAATATATTTTTTTTAAAATTCCAGGATTGAACCAGTAGTTTAGGATTTGAGGGGCTTCGCCCTGTCACATAATTAAAAAATTATTTAAGTAATTGTGTAGTGAGATTTTATTTTGGATTTGAAGATATCCCTGTCTGTCATTGTCGATGAGACCGTAATCCGTAAAATTTACGTTCCTGGATCTCTTGCTCGATTACCCATTTTATTCTTTAAATTTGCCGTAATTTACAACAAACGCAACTCCTTTCAAGACGAGCGGCGAGGACAAAAACGTAACACCACTGTCATGAAAATTAATTAAGGGATAAGAATATGATTTACTACTCCAGAACAAGAAGTGTGAATAAAGGTGATTTGATAGGGGAGATTAGGGAGTCGAAAGGTCTAAAATAGCCCTAAAGCCTAATTTAATCTCTAGATTCTACACGGAAGGAAATAGGAAGTAAAAGAGGGTCATTATTGTGAATGAATAGCAATCCAGAATATGGGGAGAGATTTATAGAGTGTAATAGTTACTAATAGTGCGTAATCTCGAAGGAGCTCCATGGGGCTAATAGCCGTTCGATTGCATGACGTCATCTTGTCATCAAAAGATTAGATTGTTTGACGCTTTGACTAGATAGGTGTTCGATGATGATTTCATCATACTGTCCGTAGGAGTAAATTATATTTATCTTGAAAAAGAACAGGAAGTTGGAATATTTATTATTAGAGAGAACCAAAATTCAGTTTTTAGACTTTTTTAAATTTTAAATAGTTTAGTCATTTGAATTAATTATAATTTAGAGTTTATATTCTAAATTCGAGCTGAAATTTAATTTCAAAAGTTTAAGTCGACCGAAAATTAAAAATTTAACTAAACTATTATAAAGTAAAATGTTGAGGGCCATTTTTAGAATTATTCCAAATAACTGTACAGAACCTAATATATTTAAATCGAGTAAGTGTTTTTTTTCTTTTGGGTAGAAGTTTTGGTAAAATTAGTGGGAAAATTTTGATGTTGGGGATGACGTGCCCTTGGTGCCAAAAAATATAAATGGGACACCGGGCTATTAGAGGCAGGAATTGGGGGAGATGAGGTGCAGAGGAATAACCGTGTGGAAACAGTTGAAGAACCGATAGGAGAACATGATCTTTAATTAAAGGGTGATGGTATGGGTAAGTTTGTGCGACTTGGCGCATCTTATTACTCACACATGAAAAGTCCTCATCACGTCAATCAAACCTTTTCTTTTAATCTTTTTCCTTTCCTTTGGGTTTACTTGGTCCAGAATCTATTAATATTTGAAATTGACCTAAGCATAATAATTTATACATAGATTATATCAAACTTATAATAGGAATAAAAATAAATTTTTAATTTTTAATATTAATGATATTTATTTTTCATTACATAGTTATAATCAATTTTCAATGAATCATGTTTATTTTATGATAAGACCAATTTTCCATCATTTTATTTTAATATTAATGATATTTATTTTTCATTACATATAATAATAATTGTTTTAAATTTTTTTTGAATTGTTTCATTGAATTTTTATTATTTAATAGTTTGTTTGCTTTTATGGTAGTTCTAACGATATTAACTGATTAATGAATTTTGTAACTGTTTTTACTATTGTTTTATTATATTTTTCCTTCTCTTAATAGTTAAAAGGTATCGATATCTTTTTATAGTCATCACTGATATACAGTTCATTGAGCTCGATTCTAGTGAGGGTTATTTTATTAAAAAACTGCACAGTGATATTAAGAGAGAATTGTATATGTTGTAATTAGTGTTGTTTAATGTTGTTCTAAATGCTTGTAATACCGTTTAATGTTCTTTATAAAATTTAACATTTATTTTAACCACAAAGGAGATTTGCATGTTTCAAGTCTCAAGATGCAACATCGATATCAATTATTTGATTACTTTGACAGGAAAAAGACAAAAGTAGAAGTTCAACTCGACTCTGTTCTGGAAATATTATTAAAAAATGACAATGCGGTGGGGTTTGGGAAGTAATCCATGCCGAGACCTCAGATATTTTAACTGACACGAAACACGAGCAGAGAGAATAGGTGAAGGTGATTAGGGTTGTTGGGCCATCGGGATACCCTCACTTTGATATTAGAATCAACATTCGCTGCTACCAAAAAAAGGGGGGGAATGTCTGTTTAAACCCAATACGACGAGGGCGTTGAAGGGAGGGATAGGGTTTGGGGTGTATGTTGTCGTTCCCAAGAGGAACTGTGGGTTTGTGGATGAAGAAGCACGCCCACGTGCTTTTATGAGTTAACGATGATTTCAACACTCATCGGACCCAGTGTTCTTCACTCGCAAATGGCAATGGGCACACTGTTTAATGCTTTGAAAAAGCGAGGGCTTTTGTTTTGACAAGTTTTCATCCCCAGAAGAAACGAGACAAAGAAAGTATGCTATCATGACATCTTTACCATTCTTTTACATCGAAACTCTGTATTTTAGTGTAAAGTAAAAACTCCACTCTCTGCTGCTTTTGCTTGACTTTTGTGCCTGAAGATTGAGATGCAAACTTTTTTTAGTTTGGGTCAATTGATAGCCACTTCTGAATATTATTCCATTACACAAGGATGGCAAACGTGTTTTTCCGGAAGGAAAATATGAATAGTGGTCAAACAAAAATGTGTCATTGGTTTACCTCCTCCTCCACACCAAGATTGGTCTTGTCAGCACTGCATCGAGCCTAAAAGTGAATGCTGGGCTTTGCTTCTGTAACCTAACGACTCCATTAACTAAAGCAAGTATAAAGTTTCTGGACCATGCATGAGATTCTTGCCTTCTTCGAACCTACCGATATATGTTTAAATAAAATCATTTAATATTAAATGCTTAAACTTATGACATTCATGATACTTAAACTCAAGATCTTAATAAATTATTACCACCAAAATCGCTTAAGTCGAGCATAACGATAACTAAATTGATATCAAATAAAAGATGAAAATATAACTAATTTAAGAATAATACACTTTAAAAAAATACTGATTTTTTTGGCTCTAACATTTGACCAAACTTTTCTAATTACATAATACGTATTATATTTGTGTTCATGTATATATACAATAAAAATATAAAAAAATATTTATAGTTTCAAATCATATATAAAAAGACATGTTTTTAAAATGTATCTAAATAAATTACTACTACATTTTTTACAAGAAAATAACCTCAGCGACAAAAAATGCCTTATAATATACGATTTTAACCAATTTTTTTTGGATTTGCCAAAATGACCAACAAAATCGTAATTCGAAATAAAAATCGCAATGCGATCTCCAGAATCGTATATCAGTTCCCAGAATCGCAACGCGATTATGAATAATCGCAATGCGATAGTACAAATTCGCATTGCGATTTTCCATAATCGCAACTCGAATATGAAAATCACAACGCGAACATATAAATCGCAACGCGATTCTGACTATCGCAACGAGTATCCGTAAAATCGCAACGCGTATCCGTAAATCGCAACGAGAATACGTAAAATCGCAACGTCAATACGTAAATCGCAACGCGTATCTGTAAATCGCAACGAGAATACGTAAATCGCAATGCGTATCCGTAAATCGCAACGCGAATACGTAAATCGCAACGCGATTTTTAAAGCGCCATTATAATTGCTACGCGTATTTTATTTTCAAATTTCAAACACGAATATTAATTATCAGAACACTGAACCGTCCACTCCCGTAATCGCAACTCATAACCTAAAACCTAAAAAAATCACAACTCAGTCCCATCTCCATCTCTCACTCTCTACGGCGAAATCTGTCCCCATCTCCGAAGATTTCCGTCCCCATCTCCTGCGAAATCCCTCACAACCATTCATGGTCAGAAATCCCTCACAATCATTCAGAAATGGAAAATCAACCTCCGAGGGTTAGTTTTTTAAATTATTTTTATTTTGAAATTTTTGCATTATTTTAGGTTTTTCATATTGAAATTGATGATAAGTATTTATCTTTAACCCTGTGAAGTTAGTATTTGTCTTTGTTTTGTCTTTTGGTTGAAGTAATGCAATCCATTAAAGTTTCAATTTGCAGAAGAAGAATAGTTCTAAACTTAAAATCGCAACATGAAAATGAAAATCGCAACACGAAAATGACTATCGTAACGAGAGAAATGAAAATCGCAACGAGAGAATCGCAACGCGAAATGAAAATCGCAACGCGAAACCAAAATCGCATTGCGATTTTCATTTCGCGTTGCGATTTTAATTTCGCTACGCGATTCTCTCGTTGCGATTTTCATTTCGCGTTGCGATTCTCTCGTTGCGATAGTCATTTCCGCGTTGCGATTTTCATTCTCTCGTTGCGATTTTCATTTCAACCAAATGACAAAACAGTGTTGCAAATTTTAGTTTCAAGAATAAACTACTACACTTTATGTTTATTGTTTTTAGTATATCTTCACAGTGTAGTTTTTGGTATATCTAACTTGATATGTTTATTGTTTTTGTAGAATTTTTTTTCGGCTTCATTGATATTAAGGAATAAAATTAGCCTATCCACTACAATTGCTTCGAAGCTTTCACCTGCACAAAGAAAATTGTTTGAGGAAACTTGCTTCGGGCCATGGCTGAGAGTACAGCATCCGGGTGGAGATGCTAATTTGACCCATTTGTGGCTTCAGATCATGACTAGCGATCTACCCGACAGTATACAACGTGGTGAGAAAGAGATATGGTTTCATTTTCCACCGGCGTATATTTGTTTTGGGCGGAAGGAGTTATGCTTAATTACTGGTTTATGATTCAGACACGATGATGTAGGCCAGTACACTCGTCATATCACCCGCCCATCATGGTTATCCCGGGTTTTTCTTGATGAGTCAATAGAAAAGCCGAACTTACACGTCGAAGACCTGAAGAAATTGTTTAATAAGAAAGATGGTTTTACTCGGATGAATGACGTCGATGTTGTCCGAGTATGCCTTCTAGTACTTGTGTATGCCGGCTTTTTAGGCAGAGAAGTCAGACAACCTATTCCTCAAGAGCTAATATTATTGGTAGAGGACCTAAATACATGGAATCTATTTCCGTGGGGTTCGTATATATGGAAAGCTACCTAGACTAAGTTGTCGTCTGCCTTTGATGACCGCAAAAGTTTGCGTGGCGATGGGTCGAAATACACTTTGTCAGGCTTTGTTTGGGCCTTTAGGTAGAATTTCTATATAATGTTTTCAAATTTATAATTAATTATTTAACAATTACTAATGTTTGTTATTATATTGTTTGTAGATTTGGATATTCGAGGCTTTCCCTAGCATGCAGACATATGCATTAAAAACTTCAAATGATATTCCTAGGGCTATTTCCTGGAAGAGGAAACGTATGTTGGATTGGGAAGACTTAATACCATATGCGATAATAAATAATGTAAGTTAACACAAATACTATCATATATAAACAAGTTATTAATAGTAGACGTTTAACTTTGTTTGAGTTTTTATATTTTTAGGAGGCCAACACTCTTTTACAGAGACTGACACCCACAGAGGCTGAGCTTGCCACTGATTGGTGGCAAGCTAGTCAGCGTTTTTTGATGGCACAAATGATGAGCAGCCTCCACTTCCTCCACTTCGAGAGCCATCACCTCACCCAGAGCCATCACCTGATCGACCCACCTCTACAACGAGAGCCATCACCTATCCCGTCACATCATCGAGCCTCTTCTCCACCATCACCTCATGATAGGCGACCGACAAAGATGCCACGACTTCTATCCCTATGTTCTCTACCTCCATCTCTACGGGATGATTCAAGGGAGTTACGTGATGAGGTCAATGCCTTGCGTGAGGAGATCGGTACTCTACGCGATAACGATGGTGCATGGCGTGTGGAGGTGTCTACTTTACGTGGTGAGGTTGCCGCTCTACGTGAGATGGTAGTATCGTTGCAGAATGAGGTTCATACTCTACGCAACGAGGTAAGTTTAAGATTTTCCATATTTAACTTGATGATAAATTTACTCGTAATTTCACTTAGATTAACCATTTCACTTAGATTGCTTAGTAAATTTATTCGGTTGCTGCAAATACTGCTAAACTGTTTATTCTTTAACACTGTGAAGTTAGTATTTGTCTTTGTTTTCACTGTTTAAATATCATGTCTATTTATTTACTGATTTTTCTATTTAATTATTTAGCGGCCCGATAAGGTGGATGTTTTACGTCGGGTTTTTCTTGCACGACGGAGTTCACGCATCAGACGGCGTGCACGTGCTATTAAGTCTCCGTACACCCCAATAGTGCTAAGACACCGCAAGAAGAAGCCCGACTCGCATGTCATCCCTCAAGAGTCTACTCATATCGTTGAAGAGGCCCCTATCATTCCTCGAGAGTCCCCTCCCACCGTTCAAGAGACCACTGTCATCGTTGAAGAGGTCCCTCCCACCATTCAAGAGCCCAATTCACATGGCGTCATATGTAAGATTCTTGAGAAAACCTCTGACGTACCGGAAATAATGGATAAGAGTTGGCTCTCGTATGAGTTACCGGCCAGTACCATTCCGGTATCTGAAGTGGACAGGAGACAACTACCGGACACAATTCTGGATAACACCCTTTGGGCTAAGACCGCAGTTGATTTTTATCTACATGAGCGGAGCCAGGGGTGTTTCACTGACATATGCAAGCTCAACGATGATATCTATTTGTTGCTTGATCGGTCTTGGTGGGGCGTATTATTAGGGGTCGAAGACAATGGCTATTTCGATGGAGGGGTAAGTCTTATATTTTTCTTATATTTCAATTTGATTATTTTTTTTAAAATTTATGTAAGTTACTAATATATGTATTTTTTTGTAAAACAGCATATCGATGCGTTGGTGTCACGTCTTCTAATAATTAGGAAACTTAAGAAAAATAAAAGAAATACACGATATACAATTATGCCGACGTCTTTTAACGCCATTCACTTGAAGAATCAACAAGATGAATCATTTGCGTTGGGCAATGGACAAGCTAAACTTTATCCTGCATGATAGGAGGTCGATAAAATTAGTATTTATTTTAGATTGAGTTTAAAGGTATTCATAAATAAGTGCGCAAATGAATGAATTATTACTTATGATTGCAGGTGTTTATCCCTGTTTTGGAAAGTAAACATTGGATTCTCGTCGAGCTTCAGCTCCCATCCCTTAAGGCAATAATATATGACAGCATGATAAATTACATATCATTGGTTGATTTAAGAGATATTATTAAGGGATTGAGCTCTCATTTGGCTAAATTCTTGGATGTGATAAATTATTGGACTCGTTCTGGAAACAAGAAGCCAAAGAAGCTCAATATTACAGTTAGCAGAGACGAGACCGCACCACAATAAATGAAGGAAGCCAGAGGGGATTATGGTCCTCTCGTATGCATGTGCTTGGAGCGTTTGACGACAGGAAGTACACATCTTCTACCTCCCACCGATAGAGATAGAAGTGCAGTAGACTTGTGGTTTCGGCATTTTATGGCTAGAGCGATATATGCGAGACGCTGCCTACCTGCATCCGCGTTATGAAAGTGTCCATAAACAATTGGTAAGTTTATAGGCTTTTGGTTTGAAAATGTTTGGTTAAGTACCTAGAATTCAATAATTTGCTGTTTGTAGGTTTTAGATGTGTAGAAAGTGTTGTTTGAGCAAATGTTTGGTTTCTGCAGGTTAATCTCAGAAGTGAGCTGCGTGAAAATGATGTATGGCTGCAAAAGTTGATTCAATAGTAGATGAGGAAATAAGAATTATTGCATATTTTTTGATTGTTTAATTGATTTGTAAAAGATGATTTGTAAAAGTTGATTTGTTTAATTGATGTGAACATAATTCTTATTTGTTCTTGTTTAATTGATTGAAATGTAATGGTTGATTTTGTTGATTTCAATCTGCATTATGTTGAAGGAAAAAATGACTATCGCAATGCGAAATGAAAATTGCAACGAGAGAATCGCAATGCGAAATTAAAATCGCAACGACAAAATCGCAACGCGAAACTAAAATCGCAACGCGAAACTAAATTCGCGTTGCGATTTTCATTTCGCATTGCATCGCAACGCGATTCCCTCGTTGTGATTTTCATTTCGCATTGCAATAGTCATTTCCGCGTTGCGATTTTCACGTTGCTATTTTCATTTCGCATTGCGATTCTCTCGTTGCGATAGTAATTTCCACGTTACGATATACATTAAGATGATTGCGAACGTCATTTCCATGTTGCGATAGTCAAATGAATGCCTAATAAGTGATAACAACTGAACATATCATAGCAATTTTCAAACTCAAGTTACTAATACATGCCTAACTGAAAATGTTAAAAGTTCATACATAAAATCCACATAATACAATGTTTGCATTTAAAAATCACCTAAGTTAACAGTCCCAAAAGGTGAAGCCGATTATGATTGGGATTTTAAAGATGATTGCGATTTTGATTGCCTTTTGTTTGAAACCATATGAGCTTTGGATTTTGATGAGGATCCATATTTTGGTAGAGGAAAAGATGATTGTGATGGCACTGGTGATCCACATGTCAACCTTGTATGACCACTTTCCTTGCACCGACTACATGTCGATCTCTTCTTCTCTTCACCCTTAGACGGTATACGATCGTGACTTTTTGGTCGGCCAGGTAGCCTTCTGTCCATGGCTAGTGGCAAAACTGTTTGTAAGTCATCTGGTATATCCCAATCAGAAGGATGTGGAATGGTAGACAATCTCGCCATAAGTCTGTCGATATACTTCTGTAGTGTAGCAATCCATAGCGTATGCGCTTGAATCATCTTGGTTTAGATGAAGAGAAACTTTTATAACATGGCCACACGGATAACCAGATGTTTTTCAATTTCATACAACTACATGTATTTGCATTTAGATCGACAAGCTCATTTAAGTTATTATCCAGTACTTCAAACAAAGTGTTTGAACATGGTTCAACTCTCCATGACGTTGACTTCACAACACGTTTCGTTATCTTTTTTTCTGTCCATGGTGTAACATGATGTTCCAATGTTCATGTAAATTTAAATAAATAATACTTAGTAAAATATATGATAAGTTACGAATTTAAAGAAATAATACCTGCATGGTTTCTTTTCTTGTAGTACCACTGTTGAATAGAGGCTCGAAAAAACTCCATTAACATAGTAATGGGTAATTTCCGGGAATGACGACTTAGAGCGTTGATTGGTTCTGCACTATTAGACGCCATGAAACCATATCTTGCTCCAAGTTGATGTACTCTTGACCATCTTTCAAATCCGACATCTTCTAGTGTTTGAGCACACTGAGGCAAAACACGTCTTAAACAGTTTATATGCTTATTAAAATCCACTTCCCGATAAGCTTTTACAGCCTTCCAGTATGTCCATTTGTGATTTTTTATACCAGCAGACCTTGATTTTAGATTTCTATACAAATGAACACCACAAAGTCCATGAAAAGCATCTGGGAAACACCTTCTAACAGCGTTGTCAATTGAGTTTGCCCTATCGGATATGATTGTCAGATTGCTAATAGGACCTATACAATCCTTAAGATGCCCCATAAACCATGTCCATGAATCAGAGGGGTTTCAGATTTGCCAACCCCGTAAGCTATTGGCAGTATCCCATTGTTAGCATCCATGGCTACTGCTAATAAGTTTACTCCAAGGTATCGACCTTTTAAATGTGCTCCGTCAACTATAATAATTGGGCGCATGCAATTAATAAACGAACGAATCTACAAAATCATATACACAAGAAATATAATCATTTAAATGTGAAATGCATGTAACTAACAAAAATGAGTCAACAAAATTATATTGATTTACTAACCGCAGCACCAATGGCGATAAACAGCAACTCAAAGTGTCCATCTCTATCTGTTTTGATATGAGTTACCGACCCAGGATTTTTCAGCTTTAAATTGTGACAATAAGCCGACAGTTGGGCAAACGATGCTTCTGGCGACCCTCTCAACAATTCCAAGGCATAACATTTGGCTCTCCAAGCTTGAGAATATGAGATACTAATCTTGAACCGAGCATTCATGTCAGTCATAATTTCATGTCCCCGATATACCCTACCATTCAAAAACATTAACTCAGCCAGAAAACCACCCAACACCTTTTTGTTTGCCTGTCTATGGTGAGAAAAAACTTGGGTTCTTGAACATGTATGTTTATCAATAAAAGTCCTAACTTGAAACATTTCGCAATCTTTTTTATCCTCTTTGCAATCATACGCCACATACAGTTTTTGTCAATCATACACCTTGTTTCGAAACGATCTTTGCTTGATTTGTTAACTTTTAGTTGATAGTCATCTTCCACACATTTCGTATACAAAGCTATCTTCAAGTCTTCCTTTGTATCAAAACAATCATCTTTATTGATACGAATAATTTTTGTGTAACAATCAACTGCTATCTTTACCAACTCTTCTTCCGGTATCTGAAGTAATTCTGGCATATTCCAGTTATACTCCCGTGGCATTTTCTTCGGGGACTTTTCTTTGGGGATTTCTTCTTCTTCTTTTTCTTCTTCAGTGTTATATGAATTACAGAATGGATGTTCAACATGTTCATTTTAAGTCATAACTTCCTCCTCATTATCATCAACAACATCTTCCTCGGCAACGGCTGTTTCATCATCAAAATTCGGGTATTGACCAATATCAAAATCATTACACGCAGGGTCTGTTTCTTCTTCTGAAAAATCATCAAAATCCGAGTATTGACCAAGATCAAAGTCTGGGTATTGACCAAGATCAAATTTCAAATACTGACTAGTACTCACAATTTTTTCTGTTGGCTCATCATCGTCTTACTGGTCAATACGAAAACCGGAATTTGGTGCTGAAAGTTGATTGTGATTTGGATTAGGGAAAGGTTGTGGGTTTTGAGATTGTGTTTGATATTGGAAATATGGTGAAACAATATTTGCTTGGTGATGAAATTGTGGTGGAACCATTAAATTTTTGAGCACCATAAACTGGGGTTGAAAAACTTAGTTGATTACTACCCGCTACTGACCCAACTTCACTACTTCTAGGTTCAACAACATACAATGTAACATCATCACTTGAAACACTAATTTAAGCAATGAATCGTTCAACATCTTCATTGTCGGTTAACAAATAAACTTTACCATTTCTCTAATAAGATAGCCTAAATCCACGTAGGGGCTCTAAATTCAATTTATTTGCAACACGTAACATTAGAGTTTCATAAGTTAACTTTTTTAATGACAGTTTTAGTTGAAGATTCATGGGTAAAGGCATATATTTGTAAAACACCATGAACATTCTCCCATGACCCTCCAAAACACAAATATATCCAAACATGATCAACATTAGATGATTTCATTATTGTAAATTAATTTACTAAACAAACGAGCTGCGAAACTAAAACCTGTTGCCGGATGGGGAAGGATGTCGTTGGATATAGGAACGGATGTCGCCGGAGAGAGTGATAGATGGAGATGGAATGAGTTGCGATTTAGGGATTTAGGTTATGAGTTGCTGCTGCTACGTAGTTATATACCCAAAACATTTGTATTGCGAAATTAAAACCTGTTGCGAATTCAGAAATCGAGTTGCGAATTTGAAATTCAGTATTGCGATAGTCAGAATCTCGTTGCGATTTACAGATTCACATTGCGATTTACGTATTCGCATTGCGATTTACGGATACGTATTACGATTTACGTATTCTCGTTGCGATTTCCGCGTTGCGATTTACGTATTCTCGTTGCGATTTACGGATACGCGTTGCGATTTTACGTATTGTCGTTGCGATTTACGAATACGCGTTGCGATTTTACGGATACTCGTTGCGATAATCAGAATCGAGTTGCGATTTATATGTTCGCGTTGCGATTTTCATATTCGCGTTGCGATTATGGAAAATCGCAATGCGAATTTGTACTATCGCATTGCGATTATTCATAATCGCGTTGCAATTATGGGAACTGATTTGCGATTCTGGAGATCGCGTTGCGATTTTGTTGGTCATTTTGGCAAATCTAAAAAAAGTTGGTTAAAATCGTATATTATAAGGCATTTTTGGTCACTGAAGTTATTTTCTCTTTTTTTACTGTTATGAATTCCTTTTCTGTTTTAAATATAAATAATACGTTTCAAACTTTCAGTATAATTTTTACCGATTAATTTTTTTCCCACTGTTATGAATTCCTTTTCTGTTTTAAATATAAGGATTAATAGTAATAAAGATGTTTATGAATCTTTTTCTAATTTAGTGTCTAACGTTTTTTCGGTCTAATTTGAGATAAATGTTTTATTTGCTCAGTTTGGTGTCTGACCGTGATGGGCCGTTAATTTCAAGCGTTAAATGCCATTTGGCATATTTTTTAGGGTAAAATATACAAATAATTCCCAAACTTCTAATAGTCTTGCATTTTGGTCACCAGTTCTTCTTCTTAACACTCTCCTTACTCATCATACTCCCCACCCGAGCATATCGACCGACTTGTTTAAGGAAATTGAGCAGCCTAACCTCTTTCCACCAATCATAATTGTTCAAAACAACAAAGTTTGAGTTCTTTTCAGTACCCAGATCTGCATTTTTACTAAGAATTACAATCTCCATGATCCCAACAATGTTTTTTTCCAGTGTATTCAAATCAAGTTCAGGTCTTTCTTGACTTTTACCAGAAGGGTCACCAATTCTACCGGTAGCTTCATCAATCAAGGCGACAACTTTGTGACCACATCTTTGGAACCAAGAAAGTATAATGAGACCCAAAAGATTCCCCAAATGCAAGCTCTCAGCAGTTGGGTCAAAACCTCAGTAAACTTTGAGAGGACCAGCAGTTTGGTCTGAACAAACCAAGCTTAGATTTTCATTGGTTATGGATTCAAGCAATCCTCTTTCTTTAAGTATTTTAACAACATTCGGCATGCTACCCGTCTGAGATTTCGGTTCAACAATTGGCCGAGTGTTAAGACTACAACTTACAGAAGAAAAATTGAAACTTTTAATAGGTCTTTTAGAAAAAGGGATAACCTTGGTTGCAGCAAAGGGTAGGAGTAATTTTCCATGATTGAAGCAAAGGAAAGTCCTTGAATCCATAAACAGTGGTCTGTTTCCAATAATTATATTTATTTCTTACCAAAAAGCGGAGCTGGTATTCTGGATTTCTCTTGAAATGTGGTGCTGGTCCGGAAGTAACAATGAGAGGAGATTGTCTGCGGAGGAAGGACTGCATTTCGGTGAAGGATCTTGGCGTCGAAACCATCTTTAGCGTTTTCCCCATTTGCGTACGGTATGACAGATTCGACAACTCTACCTGGTTTTGCAGTTTGGAGAGGAGCTACGCGACGGCAATAGCAATAATAATCCTAAGTTCCTAACGACAACATACATGTAGCATTATGCAGAACAAAATTTGATGAGTTTTGAATTCATAAATCCAAAAGAATTTTCATCATAATAAGTCTAATATCCTAATCAGAAAGTTATTTAAAACAGTAAAAATCAAATAGAAATAAATCAACTGATTTTCTAATTACTCTCCCTTTTCCCTTTATTTCCTCGAAGGCAAAAGAAAAGGATAAAGAAATCAAAGAAAAAAAATGGGAACCCAAGATCCAAGTATGTTCTGGTTCAAAGAACTAACCATGTCCAGGAAGCACTATTTTTTGGGGAGGAGCATTTGTCATTGTTCATCCATTCTTAGCTCATCTCCGATCTTCATCTCTACTCTACAGCATCTCTATCTCTATTCTAGAGATTGAAATAATAATTCATCTCCAACGCTATCTCTATATTACCACCAACTCTACTTTATTCACAATATTTAATTATTATAATATTGATTTTATAAATATAAAATAAAACATATACATTTCTAAAAAATATTAAGATAAATAAGCATAAATAACATTCAAAACGAACAACAAAATTTTTTTCAGAAACGAAAAGAAGAAGAGCAATCAACTTCTACTACTTTTAATGTGTTTGGAATGAACTTTGATGATCTTGGAGGGAGTGGAGGGAGTCTGTCTGGTTATGAGTTAAATCCTTGTGTTTGTGTTGTTGGTTAAAATATTGTTTGAGTTTTATTAGTATTTTTTATGTTTTTATGTTTCAAAAATTAATATGTTTATTTATCTAATTTAAATATATTTATATCTATCTTACAATTTAATCAACTTAAATATATATATTATATTATATTAATTTTTATTTTATTGTGTAGAAATTATAATTAAAAAAATAAAATATAGAATAAGATAAATTAATTTTTAAAAGAAAATGAAATTAAAAAGATAATTAAATAAAAAACCAAAAATCATGAAAAAAAAATTTATAGCGTTGCAACAGTAGCACGCTACATTTAGCGTCGAGCTACAATTGCTCTTCAGATTGGAGATACATCTGGCGCAGGGCTGGAGACTCTACAGTACTTTAGCAACTCCACCCCAACGCAGCGCTGGTGTTGCTCTTAGCTTGCTTGTTCGCTTTTATCCTTGATTTTCCTTGGAAATTGAGGACTGCTCTACTGCTTTCCCAACTATTTCAAGCTGCAAATCCGTGGAATAAATTGCCACAAAAGATTGATAATGATGTAAACTTGACTAGAAAAATTAACAATGAAAAAATAGATATAGTCAAAAAAAAAATTAAAAGTTATCTTTAGAATATATAATATCTTATACTTACCTAATATTAATAAAAAAATATTACGACAAGCTAGGCTCCAAGCACCCTAGTAAGTAGAGCAAGAGAGCTACAAGTAAGCAAAGAGACAGTATATGAAAATACTAACGAACGTGAGGAAGAATGCTCATGTTATCAAATTACAATTAATACGAGTATTAGTCACGTTTATGTCTTCAGAAATTATACACACAAGTTTACTGTGTTTAGACTTATTGAGCTTCCAATTCCTTCTATGAACTTAGAGATTCTTAATTGGAATTAATCTAATCTTTTGACCTATTATATTATATTAATATTATTTTGAATAATTTGAGTGATTACAAGATAATATATGTTCGGAATTTTGTTAAGTTATTGATAACGTGTATATATCTTACAGACGCAACTGTTCGAATCTAGGATCTCTCGAAAGAATAGCATTACTTTTTATCACTGATTACTTGATAAATTATTTCAACGTATTTTAAAATCTTTTGTGACATTTGAGAAATTCTCTAAACCCTTGCTTCTTGAAAGCATTAGGTTATGGATCTATTGCTCTTGGAAGGGCTTCCTTGGGCCCTTGGTCTCCATCTGCAGTTGTAGAGGCCTCACTAAGATCTCAGGGTTCACCATTCGCAGTTGGAGGAGTCTTTCTAGCCTTTTTTTTGTATACAATGCTCACATAAATCATATGATTAAAGGACATTCATGTTGAGTGCCTAATTTTTGACCACGTAAAAGATTTGTAATGAGAAAAGGTAAGCTCGTCTATCAATCTCTGATGATTTTTGTCACTCTATACTTATAAACTGAACCTTCACTATTTAATATTCAATCTGGTTTCCTTACTGTTGTTGACTAACATGTATTCATTGTCAGCCTTTTATTATTATTATTATGAACACGTGTAACATTTAATGTTTGTGATTTGAAAATGTAGGGAATTCTTTTAAATACAATAATATTTTTTTATAGAAAAACAAGTTTCAATTTGTTGAGTATAGAAAAGTTAATTGGTTATTCTTGTATAGTTAAGAATTAGTTAGAGGTTGATCAGAAGCAGTTACTTTATTGTTAATACTATATATATATATGTATTATGTACATTGATCAGTGACATAAATGAATAAGAAGTATTCCAAGTGTCCAAGTTTTTTAGTTATAACATGGTATCAGACTTAATTTCAGTCTTTTTACTTCTGATTCATTAGTTTTTGAGCCTTCTTTTTTGAGTTTTTTCATTTTCCTCATTTCCGTTCGTTAAACCACTTTTCCCCAATTTTTTGATTCCATTTTTTTCTTCTCTGTCAACAATGCCTTATGCCGAGGAGATGGTTGATTTCACTCATCTCTTATACCTGCATCTGTAAGATATGCCTGTGCTAATGCTCGTTTCTCAACTGTTGGTCGGTTTGGACAATTACAGTGTGTGGAGCCGTTCAATAAAGATTGCGTTGCTTGCTAAGAATAAGCTAGGGTTTATAAACGGTTCTTGTCAGCGATGTGCTTATAGTGACGCTTTGCAGGTGCAATGGGATCGGTGTAATAATGTTGTTCTATCCTAGATTCTTAATGCTGTTAGCAAGGATTTATCAGCTGGGCTGGTGTTTGCCTCCAGTGTTGCCTCTGTTTGGAACGATCTAAAGGAAATATTTGATAAAGTTGATGGTTCCCGATTTTTTTTTTGCGTCATGAGACTGTTACGATCATAAGTCTTTGATTCCTTTTACTGTTTGTGATTGTGAAGATTCCCAGCAAAACATGAAACATTTAGTTCAACAGAAGTTGTTTCAGTTTTTGAATGGGTTTGAGTGACTCTTATTCGGCGATCCGAAGTCAGATTTTGCTCTTGCAACCTCTGCAAACGGTAAATCAAGCCTACTCGATGTTGATTCAAGAAGAATCGCATCGATCTCATCTATCTATGATTGTTGCATCTGATACGATGGCGTTATTCTCCAACTCTGGTAGTTCTTCTGATCGCAAACGCTTTTCTGGCACTTGTGATTACTATAAAGTTAAAGGCCACAAAAAAGATCAATGTTATCGCTTAATTGGCTTTCCTCCAAATTATAAGTTCAATAAAAAGATATTTAGCAGAAGCTGAGTACAGGAGCATGACCATAACAACTTCAGAGCTTGTTTGGCTAAAAGGGTTGCTAAAAGAACTTGGAATCAACAATGATCAACCAGTAAAGATCTATAGTGACAACAAGGTTGTTTTACAGATTGCAACTAATCTAGTGTTTCATGAAAGGACAAAGCACATAGAGATAGATTGTCACTTCATAAGGAAAAAGATTCAAAAGGGTTTGATCCAGACAGAGTTTGTTCCAACCTCAGAGCAACAAGCATACATTTTAACAAAGGCACTTGGTGTTTCACAATATGAATATTTGTTATCCAAGTTGGGAGTAAAAGATGTGTTTTACAACCAACTTGAGGGGGAGTGTTGAGTATAGAAAAGTTGGTTATTTTTGTATAGTTAGGAATTGGTTAGAGGTTGGTTAGAAACAATTACTTTATTGTTAATACTACATATGTATGTATTATGTACATTGATCAATGGCATAAATGAATAAGAAGTATTTCAAGTTTCCAAGTTTTTTAGTTCTAACACAATTTTTTAAAATAACATCTGACTTCACTCTTGACAACATATTCTGATATTAAAAATAAATAAACTATGAAGAGGAGATGAAATTTTGACAGGAAAAAGGCCTTCAAATAATGACAATGCGACACGTGGGTGGAATTGTTGTTGGGATTTGTGCGATCGAGTTGCCTTTCTTTCCAATTTCAAGATGTAATATTTGTTTAAAGGTAATACTTAATCATTTAATATTAAAGGCTTATATTTTGATATTTTTTGTGCTCGAACTCGAGATATCAAGAAATAACAATAATTCTTTTACATGATGATCCCCGACAATAGGTATTATTTTATTAAATTTGTTGACTATTAAAAGTTATAAAATGATCATTTCACTATAGAATGTTGCTTTATTAAGTCTCTCAGCTATTAAAAGCTACAAAATGATCATCTGACTATTCATTATGTTCCAAACTCGTCTTTTTCCATTAAAATTTGGTTGTCTAAGCTGGACGTTAACATGATGACTGAGATATGATAGTAGGATCATATTTTATCATATCACAATCAACATGTTAACGTTAAACTCAGAATATCATCAATTCTTTTAACAGAAGATGACGAGTTTGTAATATAATGAATAATCGGGTGATCATTTTGTAACTTTTACTAGTTGAATGACTCAACAAAGCAATACTCTATTGTTGGATGATCGTTTTATAACTTTTAATAGTCAAGAGACTTAATAAAATAATACCCTATATTAGGAGGGCCATTTGTCGGGTGATATATATATATATATATATCAAAATTATGAATGATCAAATTAAAATATAAAATTAAATTTATAATTTATACATGATAAAAAGATTAATAATATAAATTGACCTAAAATTTTTAATTTTATTTTTAGAAAAGGAAAAAGGGACATTGTCCACATATTTTTCTACAGATAGAAATCGGTAGAATATGAAATCAAAGATATGAACATTAAATTACTAAATAAGAAGCATAAGGAAGGGAAATTGCAGCATGGAGCAAATTCAGAGGAATTAAAATTAACAGGCTCGGATGTTGATTTTAATTAAATTAAAGTACTCTTTTTTAAGAATGCTGACAATTCATCATCGTGTCCCCAAGGAACCCAAACCTCTTTCACATTGCCAGCTTCGAATTGCATAATGTTGCATGTATCTACTCTCGTCACCTAATAATACCAAGAATTAGAAAAAGTACAATAATAAATACATTTTCCATTAACACATGGAAAATCCTTACATTTTAGACTAGGTTGAATCTACAGGACAAAGTTCAATAGATCCATAATGAAGCAATTCCTCTATCATCTGCTCTACATCATCATCTTCCAGTGGGGTGAACTGTTCTTCGTTTCCTTCCCATTGGTTCTCCGGTTGCCGCCAGCCATCAGTTTCTCCGATATTGGCTCTGGTAACGCCGTAGCCAGAAGCAGCTGAAGGTTGACATTGTGTTGCATAAGAGTCTTTTTCTGCATTCTTTTTAACCAGTTGCATTGCTGCCATGTGACATTTATGTAACTTAGCTGCCAGGGTATCTGAGAGAAGCGTCGATGAAGAAGACTGAGTGTGATTGGGATTGCATGGGAAATTGGTTCGTGCTTTTGCCCCGCATATAAGCCATGCCGCCTCATCGTAAGCTCTTGCCGCATCCTCTGCCGTTTCAAATGTGCCTAGCCATATTCTAGTCTTCCTGCAAAACACAAGAAACGATTTTCTCATGAAAACAAAGTGAAAATTAACCAATTATTAAAGAAAGAAAAAATAGTTTCGAGGAAGTTACAAGATGGGGTGTCGAATTTCAGAGACCCAAGAACCCCAATGTCTTTGGCGAACGCCACGGTATCGCTGTTGAGGTCTTCCCATGGCGGTTTTTTTAACGAGAAACACAAGTGTTTGTGATATGTCTGAGAGAGAACAAAGGCAAAATGAAAATGAGCAGAGAATGATTGGGAGGGAAGTTCTGATTTGGGAGAGTCGAGGACTTCAAGTGGGCTTATATACAACCTTCGTTTGCGACATTCTGAACTTGGAGAATACTGATCAATGATCAACATAAGAATAATAGGACCCACAATGGGTAGTTTCTTTTTTCCCCTTCGCTTTTGTTTTCATCTCTTTTTTACATGAGGACCACTTTTTTTTTCCTACAAGGAGCTTATATATATTTACACATGTACCAACTAAGCTATTTCAATGGTTGAAAATATGGTTGTTATCTTTAGAATCTCGGGTTTAAACACTCACAATTATAGGATATTTAAGTATTCTTTGTCAAATATAATTGAGAGTTTTTAAAACATATAATCACCCTAAAATATTTAAAAAATTATTTACACATTTTGGGATATATGCACTAGAAAGTCGATTGATGTCATTGTTTTATTTATTTTTTCCTTCTAATTCAATTTGCATCAATGTAACTATTCAAAAAAGTTGTTTTGCATCAATATAAATACTTCCTTATGTAAAATAGAACCAATGTAAATTTATACAATATAAAAGAGTCTTTAACATATTAGGTTATCTACCTTTATGTCATTAAAAATATGATTTATATTTTTTAAAAATTGATTAAATAAAAGTTAGGTAGAATTTAAGTTTTAAAATTCATTTAAGAGCTAAACTAAAGAACAAATGTGACTTTTTTCTAATTGTTCAGTTATAAAATGTTATTTAATACGTGAAACATACAATTTTCCTTGAAACCAGGTCTTATTATCTTCATAATTTAGAATCTTAAACTTTAATTTATTATATAATTGAATCAAATATAGGGGTAAGGTGAGTAGGCGCTCGTGTTTCATGTATTAGTTAGTAGACAAAGGTAACATGGCTCACACCACATTTACAAGTACACAGGGAACCTACCCATATGCCATTGAATAAGGTAAGGACAAAGAAGCCCACGTTTCATGTATTTTTCAAGCCCCATTCTTTCATAATCATAATATACTGTATTTGCCATTTACTGCCATGGAACGACTATTAGTATTAGCCGCTATATTTGACCACGTCTATTTTGCTGTGGAAGAAGCGAAGCAATCTATGTACCAAAAGATTTACAAGTCGACTTCAATGGCAACCCTTTTGTTCTTTCCATTCATTCAATATATTCCTTGAAAGCTAGGACACGTTATAGAGACCAATCTTCGGGTAATTTTGCCCAAACTATGCCCTGTGATTCATTTTTAATTTTTCTCTCAGGCTTGATTCGCATCTAGACTGATCCAATGATCTAATTCACTATTTTTATATTTTATAATTGTTCGGGGGTACATTTACAATATGACAAAAACCATTTGATGAACCACTTTGAGACCCCAAACCCCAACAAATCAGAGTGACAACTTTCCTAATGATTACATATAATGCAATTCCCACTTGCAGAAATGGGAGAAAGAATGGTCGGATTCAAGCCCGTTTGTAACTTTGCAACACTACAGCGCTAAAATAAAACGGTAAACACAAAATTGGAGACAAAATGATCGGGGGCGGGGGAATTCCCGATTTACACAGCACATTCCTATCCTACTTGTTCTACTTGAAAGGGGAAGAAACAATGACCCATCAAGAAACCAGAACCAGACAAAAAGTGCCAAATCCTTTTCCTCTAAGGTTCAGCCATTTCCTAATCAGAAACTAACCTCTTCACTTTCTACCACTGGTTCCAACTCTTGGCTTGCCTTTAACTTCAGATTCCAGTATCTCAGGACACGTTACCAGTTAGATTCACGAGTAAAAAAAGTTTCTAATGAAAAATGGCTTTTTGAATAAGAGCTTAATGACTACAATAAATAATCCAGTGTGTGAATTATTTGTTTTTATGTACCTGTGGCAAGTGAAGGAAAATGTAGGTTTTGGCTGTCGATGGGTTGTGATTTTCAGCACCCTTACTCCAGTCATAGCAAACCTATAGCAAATACAGGGTGAGAATAACTGCACCATATATGTACATATATATACACATATATTTCAGTTCAGAGAGAAAATCAGAGCACTCTTCCAAAGTAAATACCGAATATGCATATATTGATCCATCATTGTTGAAAGTACCGCATGGTATAGGTTGACTGCACCTTGACATTGCCTGAAAATCAAGCAAAAGACGGTATTCATAACCAAACCAGAATACAACAAAGATGATCTTGCTGCCGGAGCTAGAATTGTCAAGTTCAGACCAATATCAATTTACATAAAAGCATTGAGAAGTTTCTTGAAATTTCAATGCCAAAAGGAATATGCTGCCAGTGCCACTGTTAGTGGCATGCTGGTACTGACTGTCACTGCCAGCAATACCGAATTCACGGCTTCCGCAATCAGTGCCACTTTCTAACAGAAACCAATCAGACTGTTGAAAAACTCAGGTTAACTGTTTTCTTTTTTTTGAAATGAAAAGGGGACTCATTAAAAACCAATCACTGCCCCTTTCTAACAGAAACCACTTTTTTTTATATTGGTTCTTGAAAAATAGCAAATTTAAGTAAACCTTATTTGCACTAGTAGTAGAGAAGGCTAATGGACAAAAACCATGCGACACTTCATCTCATAAATGATCTTATTGCTTTCTGAATGGACAAAGGATTCTAAGAATACCTTTAGTCTCTGTTTACTATCCTTGTCCCAGAAATTGAAAGCACCATCAGAACCTGCAGTGGCAAAAGTGTGATGTACCTGAAACAACGAACAGCATCATCAAATCATGAGCCAAAGAAGAGTTACCTCCATAAAATGATTTAAGAACTAAGGGTCTTCTTGTTCTGAAGAATGGAAATGTGCGAGGAAAGAAACTTTTTTAACCTAATGATTAAGCTACAAGGTAAGAAAGTGACTGACTCTTATAACAATTTTTCCATCCTTCATTCCAAGCAAAGCTTAATATCCACCCAGCATGGATACCATGAAACAAATAATGAACACATGGAGATAAATAGGTGAAAAAAATCTTACAGGATGGAAGTTTAACGAATTAACAGAATATATCTCACTGCCATCCCTGTGGCATTTAAATGTAAAGTTTTTACTCTGTTGGCCATCATCAAGGTGGTGTACACCGACCCTTCCCTCGATTGAACCAACCTGTAAAGAAAAACAATGAAGTTAATACTTACAATGAAACTATTCCATTACATTTTTCTTTTTGTTTGAGAAACTATTCTATTACGGATGCACAAGGGGAAAAGGAGTTTATAAATGATGTAGTCCAACGTTGTTACTCCATTTAGGCAAAATGTTTTTTTTGCGGGGGGGGGGGGGGGGAATACATGTGTCACATTGTTGGAAACTTAAAGATGAAAGGAAGAAAAATAAGCATACCAAAAATCCTTGCTGGTCAGGGAAGGCAGCAACACATCTTGTCTGATACTTGAGGGGTGAGGTGACTCTCTTGAATTCATTCTGCTAGCATTTCAGCAATGTTATTTACTTATTCGACATGAAGATGCGAGAGAAAAGCAAACAAGTAACATTAATAATTTCTCAACATATCAATCAGCAATTCCATTAGCGACATTTATGTCCAACAATCATATAGTACAAAACAACGTATAGCATAGATCACTTACACTACGATTTTATAGATAATAAATAAAAAGGAAGATGCTAGGTGCACCTTTAACTCAATTATTCCCAACTCCTAGAATGCTTCAATACTTTATAAATAACAATATCCCATACCACCAAAAAGGACAAGTCAACCAGACAAGAGAGATAGAGAAGGGGTCGGGGGAGCATTAGTTTTATTAAATTTGAACGCAGGAGATTTGAAAATAATAAAGACCCTTTGAATTAGAGAAAACACTACCTGAGGATTCTGCAAGTTAAAGACAATTAGATTTCTATCTGCAGTGCCAACAACCATCAATGGATATTTCACCGTGAGTGCATAGCATCGATCAGGAAGTTGTTGGGTATGTACTGGGTTTGACTGCCTTGTATCCCAGTATCTAAATACAAAGGTAAAAACCCGCAAGTTGATTAAAAACCAAAGTGATATTAAAGAAGCAAATTGCTGAAAATTGATGGACGAAGTAAAAGGAATACGGAAAAACTCATTAGTCATTGACCAAATGATAACACAAGAAACAAATTTGTGTGTGAATGTAAATAATAGATGAAAATATGTTCTCCATAAAATTTCAGCTTTAACATTAAAAATGATGCTTCGGAATGTACAAGTTTGAACGCGGAGAGTCAGTTTGGTCGGGTTTCCTAAATTTTTAAACCGTCCATGACAATTCCATTCAGATCGGTTCCTGGTTTTTCGATATTAATATTGGGTTTTGACTTTCCAGACTTTATTCTGAAAAATAGCTTTATTTCTTGATTCAGATTGGTTCAGATCGTTTCAATGTCTTTTTCATAGATATTTTCGAAAAAATAATTTTTTCAGATAAATAAAAATAATTGATTAGCAGTTCAAATTATTTTATTCACTATTATAAAATACAAAACATTTTTTACATTATAAAAGAATTAAAATTAATTATAAATTAAATAAAAATAGAATTTGGTTCAGATGACCATGATTTTTAAATGAGAAATTAATCTCAGTGACAAAAAATGCCTTATAATATACGATTTTAACCAACTTTTTTTGGATTTGCCAAAATGACCAACTAAATCGTAATTCGCAATGCGATCTCCGGTATCGCAAATAAGTTTCCAGATTCGCAACGCGAACATCGACTATCGCAATGCGATTTTCCAAATTCGTTGCGATAGTCCAAGTTCGCGTTGCGATAGTCTAAAATCGCAACGACTGGTGGTATTGCATTTGTTTCTTAAGAATTTTCTCTAAAAAGATAGTATTCGCGCGTACGTGTCGAAGACACGTATTACCACGACCCGACCCGAGACGAGACGGACGGCGGCGGCGCGTGAGAGTCCCCCTTGTTCTCTATCACTCAACAAGAAAGTGAGAAAGCCAAGCCTTAAATACCATTCCCAATAATGTTTCCTATGTGAGATTGAGCATTACCAACACTTGTTCCCAATACTATGTGGGATTGAGCCTTAAATAGTGATATTATTTGTGAATTATAGTTAATGACTTTAGTATTTGTATGAAAAGTATTTTGGTTCGTTTAGTTTTCATGCAATTCTAATTTATTTTCAATTGATTGTAATTGCACGATAACAATTTTTTTATTCTCGCGAGTGATGAATTTTTTTTTAATGTTTTGCTTAAAATTGCAATAATCGCGATTGATTGTAGATTGACTTTTAATTATGACATATTTAATCGTATAATACTAATGCAATTGGTTATTGATTCAGTTGTTTTAAGGTGCATGATTGTTAATTGTTTCCTGAATAATCACATAATATTAGAAACAAATGTTGGTAATGCTCAATCCCACATAGTATTGGAAACACTATTGGGAATGGTATTTAAGGTTTGGCTTTCCCACTTCCTTGTTGAGTGATAGAGAACAAGAGGGACTCTCGCGCGCCGCCGCCGCCGCCCGTCGTGGCCGTTGTAATACTATCTTTTTAGAGAAAATTCTTAAGAAACAAATGCAATACCACCAGTTGTTGTGATTTTGGACTATCGCAACGAATTTAAAATAAATCGCAACGCGAACTTCGACTATCGCAACGAACTTGGACTATCGCAACGAATTTGTAATAAATCGCAACGCGAACTTGGACTATCGCAATAAATTTGAAATAAATCGCAGCGCGAATTTGAAAAATCATAACGCGAACTTGGACTATCGCAACGCGAACTTGGACTATCGCAATGCGAATATGTAAATCGCAATGCGATAGTCGAAGTTCGCGTTGCGAATCAGTTTTCAGATTCGTAACGCGAACTTCGACTATCGCATTGCGATTTAGTTGATCATTTTGACAAATTTAAAAAAATTAGTTAAAATCGTTTATTATAAGGTATTTTTTATTTTCACTTTTTAAATTAGTGTTCCATGTTCCATAGGATGTCCAAACACTATTGTTCAGGTCGGTTTACTCAGTTTCTTTGCTCACCCCTATCCAAAATCTCCTACATGTGGCCCCAAAATCAAGGCATCAAGTCATAATTATGCACACATCTAGCACACAATAAAAAAAGCAGAGCTGAGCTAAACTTATCATGTGATAATTATACTCATATGTAGCACACAACCAAAAAACAAAGCCAAATTTATCATGACGCAATTATACGCAGATCTAGCACACAAGGAACAACCTCCTACACAGCTAAACCAAGTGAACAATTAGTGTTATTCAAAAAATTATCTTGTGACTACAACATGATCATACTTCCTGTGAATTGAGCATGGAATTTACAAATATGTAGGTACTATTAGGGATGGGCATAAGACCTGAATCCGACGGGTTCTGATCCGACCCGACCAGATCGGGTTGAATTTTTTTTAAAAAAGTTAGGTTCAGGTCGGGATTTTTTAATGTGATGTTCGGGTTGGGTTCGGATTTAGGGTGAAAAATACACGACTCAACTCTACCCGAAAAAATATATTTTACCTTAAATATTTAAAAATAATTACAACAATATCCTTTTATATTATTATTTTTTAATTAAATCACTGTTTTTATTTAATAAAAATAATATTTTTATTATAACGGGTCGGGTTGAGTTTTTAAGTTATATATAAGATCATATTCAAATTAGGTGAAAACTTATTTTAATCAGGTCGGATCTCAAGAAGAGGACTACTTATTCTCGGGTCGGATCAAATCGAATCGGGTGGACCAAAAACTACTATCACTTAGTAATATGGCAAGGGAGCCCTCACATGAAATGCATTATTCAACACGATCTTAATCAGTTAATCACTAGGACCCGATATCCGAAAACATGACTTCAACTTCTCAATGGTACAAAAACACGGAAAGGTGAGAGTATTACTTTAATGTCTTGTCCAAGCTACCGGTAGCTAAGAGGTTCATCTCTGGTATCCAAGCAACCTCTTTAATAGGGGCATCATGCATGGCAGCTGTCATTGGTTGACCACCAGATAATAAAGGCCACATCTTGACCTGCTTGTCACAGCCTCCACAAAAGACCGTTGTACCATCATCCTTCCAAGTTGAGCACAAAACCTTTTAAAAGAGCAAGAAGAAAACATAATTTGTTTACTACAGCTACAAATTGAAAAGTAGAATAATACATCACTAAGGGAATGTTTGGTTCAAGGAATGTAAAATTCTTCATGTTTGGTTGGTCAAGAATCTCATTCCCGATAATATTTTATTATCAATAGTAGAATTTTTAGGATATATTACCAGGAATGTCATTACCTCTTTTCCTTTAGATATTATAACATTACCGGTGTTTTGGACTAAAATATCCTTAAATTTTTATTTTTTTTTCAAAAATATCATTATTCTATCATTGAATAATAAAAATTCTACGAAGATTAAATTATAAATTTATCCTTAAATTATTTTAGATTTATAAAAAAAATTCTATAATTAAAATTTTTATATGAAGTTCAAGGGTTAAAAAAAATTTACTTTCATTAAACTTTTTTTTATATTTTTAATTTTGTAAAAAAAATTATATAAATATTATGAATTTAATTTTTTAAAGAAAATATATAAATATTTTATAATTTGTAATATTATACAAATATATAATAAGGATAATTTGGTCAAATATACATTTCAATAATCTTTTATTCCTTTAACCAAACACGGTAATCTTACATTCCTGCTAAACCAACCAAACACAAAATACAACATTCCCAGTAATCTTATTTTCTGGTAATCTTTTATTCTCACTAATAATCTTACATTTCGTGAACCAAACGCACCCTAAATGCAATAGACTTTGACTTATTACCGGGTGATCATGAGTAATTGATGCCTTTGGAGTACTACCAACAGCTGTACCATTCCGGGATATTTCCCAACATCTCACCTGCAAAATTGTTCAAGAAAAAAAAAAGGGGGGGTTGTCACATTTCAGCTAACCAAGCAAACTACAAGGGAAGCAACAATAAAGAAAATCCAATAATTCAACTCCGTACAAGAACTTAAAGAACAAGATTGAGATCACAAGAATCAAAAAATGAAACAAAGCAAAGTGCGCATACCTGATTATCCCATGAAGTAGCAATCAAGAAATTGGCTTTGGGACTAAAACTAAGGCTTGAAACAGAATCACTGGGCGGTTGCGCAACCTACAGGTAAAAACCCCTTGCATCAAAAAGTTCAACCAAGCTCAAATTTCGAGTTCTTTTTTCAATTGTAGTATCTTTTTTAATCAATGACATAGACCCTTGCCCGTATTTATCCCTCGAAAAATTCCAAAAAGAAAGGAGGAAATCATCAGTCTATCACATTATCACTAGTTCAAGTATCATTTAACCAAAAGCTAAGAATAATTTTTTTCTATCGTTTCTCCTCAACATAAAAAATACAGTAAAGGAACAGAAATTTATAAACTCACAAGTTTAAAAATAATATATATATAATTTAACTCGAAAAATATATATTAGCAAATGGAAATTAAACAAAAAAATGTGAATCGTGTAAAATATCTTATACAAATTAAAGAGCTGATACCTCGAATGATTTGTTAGGGTTATGATTGGCGGCGGCGGCACCGAAAGTAGACATTACGAAACTGCAAAATTTAATCGATGAGAGACTAAGCACTTGCGATTATAATAAACTTTCAAATCTTCGCATTGCAAAATAAAACAAAAAAGAAGAAGAAGATACGAACTGGGAGGAAAAAGAAAATTACCTTGGAGAAAAAGATACTTTAATTTTGATTTTGAAAGGAGAGGGAAAACTGAATAAAACAAGTAGAAATAGTAGGTGGAATAAATATATATACGTGCGAGAAAGACTCGAGGGTTGCTGGTTGTGGTGCGATGCGATGCCGGTTTACAGGAGGACGCGTTGCGTTGGATGAACGCCACGCCAGATCACCCTGGTTATAAAATGATTATATGAGATTATTCCCCATCATCAGATTTTTAAAAAAATGTTATTAATATTATTTAAAATTATATTAATTTTTTAATGGTTTTATAGAAAAATTATTAAAAATTAAGACAGTATTAATTGATACTTCAATCTCTTATGTGATTGTTTATAGACTCAATCACTAATGTATCTAAAAGTTAATTTTAATACAAATTGCTCTAATATGTATACATGATTTATTTTGTTGAATATAATCAATTTTTTAATATTTTGAATGATCGTAAGGTTCTATTTGTTTAAAATTTATTTTAGTTTATTGATTTGTATATATTCTATAGACATAATTTCTTCAATATGAGGTATCTAAAGAAAATAACTTGTTAGGTATAAATGTTTTGTGATGTAATTTAATGAAAGTAAAAGTCAGAAACTTATATAAAATTTAATGTCAAATTGAATGATTTATAATATAATTTATCATAAAATTATAATTATACATATTTAATTTTAATTTTACTAAATATGTAATAAATAAAAATATATATTTAAATTCAAAATTTAATGTTAATCAGAATTTTATTTTAATGAAATGGATTTGTCTTAAATTTTAAAATGATAACGAGTGAGAGTGATAAATGTTGGAAACAGTCTAAGGATATGTTTTTAATAAAAACGTAAACATGATGCAAAAATAATTAAAATATAATAATAGTTTATAAAATAAAAAATAAATATTAATATAATATAACTAATTATCAAAATATTATATAAAAATAATATATTCATATCTTCTCCTAAATTTATTTTTGATTGATTGTATTTTATAATCATTAATTTCATTTATTATTTACTAGATTTTTTTTTGGATAATTTCAATCTTATTACCCAAAAGAAAGCAGGAACGCCTGCTACAAAAGAACCACCAAACAGTCAATCCTGCTAGGCACCAATCAAAACAACAAACCTATTCAAAAACCAACTCATACCATAATAAAAAAAACCAAGATATAAACATGTAAGAATCAAAACATTTCAGTAGAATTAAGAGAGAAAAACAAACTCTGTAAAGTGATGAGTCTTCCAGTGAACCTCATGTCCCCAAAGAACCACTCTCCTCAACAATTAAACAACCAAGACAACAACATTATAAGCCCAGCAACAAAGGAAACTAAAATCAACAAATTCCCCAGTAAAGACAAAGCTGCAAATTGACTCTGTCAAGCTTTTTAATACTACGACCCTGTAACTTAGCACAAACAGCAATCCTAACGCATTCAAAGATCTCATCAACTAAACAAGAGCATCCTCTAAAACGCCTAAGATTACGCTCTTCCCAAACAAAATACATAAATCAAATCCAAGCCAACTTCAAGATACAAACAAGCAAAGATTTCCTTTTGAAATTAGTAACTGCCCAAGCCAAAGCTTCATTCCAACACATTGACCTGCAAGTCAACCTACAGGCCTGCATAACTCTCCTCCAGACTCCACCAGCAAAAACACAGTCATTAAACAAATGTTCTTTGCTTTCCAACCCATTTTCACAAAGGCTACAACTCCCACCCGAATCTAACCCCATGTGAATGAGACTGACTTTAGTAGACAACCTATTTAAAATGACCATCCAAGCAATAATTGACATTTTTGGGATATGTAAAGGAAACCATATAAGATCTTCCCACAGTACCTTCTCTCTTCTATCTCTAACTCTTTCCCCCAACTGCTTTTCACCACATCCCAAGCCTCCACACTAGTAAACAACTCAACCGCCTCATTCCTAAACTTAAGAAGCTTTCTCAAAATCTAACTAAATTGAGGCTTGTAACTGGCATCCCAAAAACCAATCCCTTTCAAGACATACTCCTTGACCCATGCCACCCAAAGAGAACCAGCACTAACTAAATGTTTCTTAATCAGAAGAAAACAACACACCTTATTCCAACAAACTAAGTTCGTCAAACCTAAACCCCCTCAGACTTTAACTATTTACTAGATTAATTATGCTTTAATGATTAATTATATTTATGATTTATCCACATACATATTTATTTTACCTTTAGAGATTATTTTAAAAAAGTTTCAATTCGTAAAATTTTTCAAATATTTTTCTGTTAAACTTTTTATGGAATATGTATTCTTTATATTAGAGACTTTCGAGTTATTATAATACATAGATAGGACTTAATCTATAAAAGTGAAATTTAAGATTTAGTGATTAAATCTATTTAATAAATTAACATACAAATAATTATAATGGACAATGATTATTCTTTTATTTATTGTTTTTTCTATTTAAATTAAAAGAGATAAATGATCAACAATTAATGAAATTAATTTATTTAATCAATAATATTATCTATATTTATAATTATATATCATCATGATATTTGAGTATTTATTATCAAATAAGTAATAATCTTTAAAATAAATATTAGTACTTATAAATAGTATAAATTAATAAAAAAAAGGACACCCAATCTAAAGGAAAAACTAGCTGGATAAAAAAGAAAAAAGAAAAAAGAAACAAGATAAAATGGATAGAGCGGTCAGCCAAAGGTAACAATCAAGTCTTTGGAGAAACGTAAATTAGTCGTTGAATTTCATTTCGTTCAACATAGGACCTTCGAATCCTTAAATAAGTAGATAAATAAATGAAAAACTGTTTTTGTTATAATATTGCCGAGCGACGAAGCTTCGATTTATTCCGGGTTTGTTTGCTGTTTATGATGCGTCGTTCTGCATCTGCATCCAAAAAAAGGGGTCAAACCAATTCAACCAACCCGATTCCTTATTCTCCCTCCGATCTCTTTCGCTCCGGTATATCCCTTTTTCTCTAATCCTTTCTTTAGTTCCAAATTTTGATGGAGCTGGATTCTCCTCTTGATTTTCCCTCTCTCTTATTCGTTGTTTCAAAATTTTACCGTCTGTTAGATTTTTAAATTTTGTTTATTTTCCAGTTCTCTGATTGATTTCTTGAAGCGATACGATTTTTGCATCATTCAAGGTCGTTTTTGTTGAAAAAAGAAACAAAGTAACTATATGCGTGTGTAGTTCTGGTAGATTTTGCGGATATTGTTGAGCTATCTACCAAAGTTAAGCTTTTTTTTAAGGTAGCAAGGTTAAGCTTAGCAAAAGGATTGGGGTTTGATTTTGAAATTAATTCTCCTAAGAAATTATTTAAAACTGGGAAAACGGGGAGGAAAAATAAGAATAAATCTTTAGAACTTAGATACAATAGGGAAGAGAACGTCTTTGAACCTTAAGGGAATACATGTCAATCGTAAGGGTAAATTATAGCTTGAATGTCAGTCTTTTTAAGGCAGTTAAATCTTGAAGGTGTGTTCGAAAATCATGTTTAGTAGAGAAATTGAAGCAAAATCCTTGAGGGTAGATTATAGCTTGATATCAGTCTTCTTAATATAGTTAAATATTAAAGTGTGAAAAAAATGGGTTTAGTAAGAGAAGTTGAAAATTGAAGCAAAATCCTAGGTAGATTATTCATTATAGTATAGCTTGAATGCAATCTTTTTAAGGTAGTTAAATCTTTATTAGAAAAAAGATAGTTAAATCTTAAAATTATGTTTGAGTTTAGTAAGAGAAGTTGAAAATTGAAGCAAAATCCTTGGTCATAACTGAGAACAAATTCTATCTTGTTATCAATATATGTTGCATGTATGATATAGCTGTTGGCAAGATTGGGCTTCTCCCCCAAAGTTTGAGCAATTTAAAGAATGAGTTGAAAAATGCTGATAGATTATATTTGATGTAAGGAAATGAAAAACTGAGAAAGTGAGAATAGTGATAAATAAATGAGAAATAAGAATTTCTTGAAAGCAATCAAATAAGTTTTGAAGATGGTTCTTTCAAGCTTTAACTTATGGAAGTTGTAACTTAAGGTACTGGAGATTGTGCTAGTAGTTCCTGAGAGTATATGAGAGAACTAATTACCAATTTTGTTATCTACTCTAATTAGAAATAAAAGGCAGACTGGTAAGAAATCTGAACTTGTCCTGAAACATATGTGAAAATCGTAATTCAAATGCGATTATAAAAAAATTGAAAGCTTACTCATTAGGATTAATGTGCACTTAATTGTTAAAAAAATAATCTCAAAGAGCAATAGAAGATAGAAAACTCTGTTATAAGGGGTTGTTTAAAAGAATTTGAACTTTTTAGTTCTGAATCTAATATGCTATACCGGTTATGCATTCCAATCCAAGATGCCAATCATAACAATCCCACGGTTCAATTTGGCCTCTCATTAACATGTTATTTACCAAAGCTTACTCTGAAAGATGACATAGAGCTCCACACACCCCAGAACAAATTTTTCATCAAACTTAATACTTCATTGTAGACTATGTATTTAAAATGCTTTAAAGTTATTTATTTCTCAAATTTATTGACTAAGCTGTCTAAGGATTTGTAACTAATGACATTACACTTTGTTTTATATTTCTCAGCTTCAAGTAAGGCATCTTCAAAGGAGATGGAGCGGATTGACAACCAGTTTTATTTTTATGCCAATAGGTCGTCTGGTATGATTGAGTAAGTGCTTTGTGGAATATGCAATTCAGTAAGAAAATTTGTAATTTTGGTATTTACATTAAAGGGAAAATAGGTATTTTGGTACCTTTGTAATTTTGGAGGATTATATTGTTATATGGATTTTAGATATCTCCGTATATGTTACATCCAACTCCTTTTTAATTGTGTATTTTTTAGGTAACGTCTTTCAACGTACATATACTATTGCATTATATCTGTTTAGTACAACCATTAAAGTGATATTTCCATGGAGACTTTGCGCACTTATCTTTCATATAGATGTTAGGGATCCGAGTCACAATCTGATATGTGAGCTCATGATGATGCAAAGTGCCAATATGCTATGAAGTTTAAATCTTTTAGATTAGATAACTGACATGCTGATTGAGTTCATCCCTTCTTGTTCAGAATCTACTGCTCAATTGAACTTTATGTGCATATAAGCAATTGTTTATCTGTTTGTTAAATTTCTGCTTTGTATAAAATATTGAGTTCAAATTTCAAAAGTATTTTTCGGAAAGGTCTAATTCTTAACATTTTCAATGTTGACGAAAGATGATTTCACAATAGCTAAGCATTGGAGCATACAAAATATTATTTCGTTTAAGCTGTGTTTATAGGATTTGTTTTCTCTATAGGGAGCTGTAATGAGGTTAAGATTAAATTTTCTATGTGGGTCTCGGTTTTCTGTTTAGAGAATTTTGAAGGGTATTCTGCTTGTATCAATTTATAGAATGATTGGTTGATTGATTCACGCGTATAGTTTATAAGTCGAGCTAACTAGTCGTTTGCAATAGTCAACTCTCCATGTTGCTCAGACTCAGTAGTAAGTACCAGATATAGGTATGTTTCCAACAAGAATTGGTTTCATCTTCTCTAAGTTTTCAAGAAGGCTGGAATTCCATACTTCTGTATATCAGATGTATTGGATGAGGGTATTATGGGAATTGAAGAGATATAACTGCATAGAATAAAAGTGCCCAAATAACAATGGAATTGGTTCAGGGGGTCATGCACAAAAATATAGTTACCTTTGTTTTGGAAAGCCTTTGTACGTGGAAAGATTATCACTGCAAAGCGGAAGTAGGGTTGCTGTCTTGCTGAAAGCTGCATGTTAAATTACAGTTTTTATAATTTATTAGAGTTGTTCATTAAAATTTAGTATCATCATTACAAAAAGCTAAATGCTCATTGACTATTTTGTACATTCTAATGTTATGATACACCATTTGAACAGCCCAGAAGGGATTGAAACTCTATGTTCCGACATGGAAGTTGATCACACAGATGTTAGGATCTTGATGCTTGCTTGGTAACTGCCTTATAAACTCGTCCAATAACTCATTTATAACTTTAATCTTAGGCTTTTATGTTGAAACTATTGTGCTTATGTCAGGAAAATGAAAGCCGAAAGACAAGGATACTTTACCCTGGTAGGATTTTTTTTGTTTACCTTTTCCATTTATTTTGTAATTTAACTGTTAATGTGATATATTATATTTTGGTTGAATGAAATTGCTATCGTTTCCTATGCCCTCTGATTATTTTTCTTCTTTATCATGGCATGATTGCATAGAATAATCAGTTTTAGGTCTCCCTTTCTATGTTAAGTTTGGCAGGTAGGGCTGTAGGCTGCATGGTGATGCCTACATTTCTGTTCAGCAACAGTTTTGTTAATTGCCATTTTTTGGTCTTGATAGTACATATTATGATCGATTTCCGATATCTATGATTCGATCATGGTATCTAAGAGTTGTGGAAATACTTTTTAGATTTTATTTTAAAAAAAGTTTTGTCGATTGGAGTTTCTTCTTCATACAGTTATGATCCTCATTAAGAGTGTCATAATAGCCTGGATATAGGGTGGCTGATGCTCTTTCCCATGTAACTAGCAAAATAATGATTCCTTAAATCCCAAGCTCTCTATGTATTTTTTATGTTCTTGTACATGCTTGTAGTTAAATTATCCATTGAAAATGAATTTGAATCTTATCTTTATAGGAGGAATGGCGAAGAGGATTAAAAGCACTCAGGGCTGATACTGTAAGTAAATTAAAGAAGGCCCTGCCAGAGCTAGAAAAAGAGGTAGAAAATTCTGAACTGCTTTATGCCCGAGGTTAATTGACTTGATTCTTGTGTATGATTATTATTTAGGAAATGTATGCAAAAGTGATGATGTTTTCTTTTTATATTATAAATAGGTCAGGAGACCATCAAACTTCGAGGATTTCTATTCCTATTCATTCTGCTATTGCCTGACAGGTATTATGATAATATTGTGGCATGTAGCTTGGATGTCTGTACACCGTCTCTTTTTCCTGATTGCGCTCCTACCTAGTTTCTTTGATTCACGGTTGCTCCTACTTACTTTCTTGAATTCACCGTTGCAGAGGAGAAACAAAAGAGTATTGATATAGAAAGCATATGTCAACTGCTGGATCTTGTTTTAGGATCCCTATTCCGTGCACAGGTTGACTATTTTATTGAGTATTTGAAGGTGTGTTGCGACAATTATTGCATTTGACCTCTGGGGTTGTAGTTGCTTCTGCCTATTTTATTCATTTCCTTCATGTTTCTGTTTATACAGGCACAAAGTTCTATATTATTATGGGGGTGATGTCATTTCAGTTTTAGCTGTTAGGGTTGTATATAAATGTGTGTGTTAAAATCTGTTAAATCTATTATTAGATTGGGGCACATAGTTATACTGATGGAATCTTCAAATATTTCTTTAGAAAATAGGGTTAATCTGATCTAAATGTTTAATCTCTTAGAAAATAGACTAGATTACAGAGAAAATTTGCCCTTTTGAGGCCATAATTCTAAATACTGTTCTATCCAAACCTAAAAAAAATAAAACAATGAAAAAAGAGCCTCATACGATGCTTGTCTTCTAATGTAGATTCAGAGCGATTATAAGGTCATAAACTTGGATCAATGGATGGGCTTTTTTCGATTCTGCAATGAGGTACGCTAAAGTTAATTCTTGTCATGGAAATTTCTATTGTTTTCCCAAGTTTAGAAGCTCCATCGTGCAAAATATTGTCGGTGAATAATTTTTAATTTCACAGGTCATCCTCACACAGAAATCATTTTATTTTTATATTTTAAAAGACTCTTGGATAACTTATAGAATTATACTAGTGTCTTTTGTATGACGTTCTTACTAGTTATATGAAGACATAATAGCAATTGGCATGTTTAGCATATTTGTAGAATAATAGAGAGGACTGAAGGGGTGCCCTCTCTTTTTGCAGATTGTGATTATAATTGAATCCTTGCTCATGAGAGTTTTAATGTTTTTATTGGTGTCTTTTTTGTTCTTTTCATTTTCCTTTATCCACTTTTTGTTATTATCTTCATTCATTGCTAAAACTATGTATATTTTGGCTCGAACTGATTTCTAAACTTCTTGGTTTATTTTTTCTCGCAAATATAGAACAATAATACAAAGCAACTTTCTTTAGCATAAGAATTGAAACTATATAAATGGTAGGAAATTGTCGATCTTTGCTGTTCTATGAATGATAAGTATACTTTTTTCTATTATTTATCATCAGATAGGACAGATAACAAGAAATAAAGGGGATGCAATATTGTAGTTCTAATAAAAACATAATTCTTACCTGCATCCTTGCACCATTATTTGGCATGATTACACAGTTACCAGTAATTTGTCTCGTTTGAGATCCTCCTTATGTTAATAATTGAGCAAGTGCTTGCATTTTCCTGTTTTTGATATATGAGCAGATAAATTTCCCGGACCTCTGTAATTATAATCCAGACCTTGCTTGGCCTTTGATCCTGGACAACTTTGTAGAATGGATGCAGGCGAAGCAGAGCTAAACTCTAATTAGCTTTGCTCAACTTGATTCTATGAACTCCATTTGGTATTAAAACAGGTTCTTCCTGAAGTTCAAACCTCCTCCTTTGTTTGATCCCTTTTTCTAGAGCCTTATATGTTTTTTTCTTTCCTTCTTTTTTTTTTTGGTGGGGGTGTGGAAGTGTCTAAGCTTGCCGTTATTTAATAAGATATTATTGTGAATAATCTGTTGTCAGGAATGTTGAGTTGCAGAACCATGTTTCATTAGCTGGTCTTTTATATCTTTTTACATCAAAAACATGAAGGTCTTCCACAGGGCATACCTTCCAAAATTATTTTCATGTCACAAATATGCAGAAGACAATCTCAATATATTGAATTGTATTTCTGTCTTGATATTCAAAACTATTGGATTATGATGTTATATTATGAACAAAATTATTTATCAGATTAAAAAGATGTTACGTTTGTCTGATTTTTATTCTGATTTATCTCGTTTATATCAATTCAGTCACGTTTTTCCAAGAAGGTAATGCATTTCTTGCATAGAATTACATTGCGGAACTAGCAACTAGTTACTACATGCCAAAATCTCCCAGCAACTGGTTCCCGTCTCCCCAGTCTGTTTGACAGGTATTGGCTTCATTATTAGCATGCAAGCTGATGATGCCAAGCACCTCCAACCATTGAGGTTCAAGGATGATTCTTAAAGGATGGATTGTAGCAACAGTTTTCTCATTATCACATCATCCATCTCCTCTTTAAAAAGTCGCTTCATCGACCAAATTGGTAATATTTCTTTCATACAACACTTTAAAGATCAACCGATGTCTGTCATAGACACTACTCGTTACGTGCCTATATTGGACTGTTGATCGCAACCAGCATTTTAAAGTTAAAGATAACTTCCTAAGGGCACCACCAACCAGCATTTTAAAGTTAAAGATAACTTCCTAAGGGCACCACCAAACAATCTGGTGAACATCAGGTTCGGTATGTTTCACACTAGGTAAATTTTATCACTGAAATGTACCTTTCCTAGTGTCGATTGAATCATTGCATGAAACATGTCTGATGGAAACAGCTCTGCCTCGCATGCTTATGCCTTGATAAGATTTATGCTTGATGGTTACATTATCATGCTAGTGAAAAGGACTTGAAAGTTGTCGTGGATGATCAAACTTTAGGTAACCCATTTTGGAGCATATGATTTGGAGTTAACCAGGTGCATAAATTGGACGGTTTTCCTTGTACCCTTATGTCTGCTTATGTCCATACACGTTATGACAAGTGTGGTCATCCCAGTAGGAGTTGGATTTGATGGCCTCCTTGTGATGGAATGCCTGCCATATATTTTTTTCCTGATGACTGCTTGTTGTTCAATTGAAAAGAAAGAGGGGACATTTTTTTTTGGAGGATTTGAGTGGTTGGAATTTTGTAATGGTGCATTTTCTTCAGGGACAACTAACAAAAACAATCAAGCAGAAATAAACTGTGAAAAAATTAGGTCATAACCCAGGTTTAGTCAAGTTGTTTCTAATTCTTAAGAGATGGGCATCCGAAAAAACCGTGACTTTCAACTCCAATCTTAGCATTTGTAATCCTTTATTGTCCGACAGTTTTAGTCTTGGCTTTCATTAAGGGTAGTGTTGAAGTAAAATAGTTGACGTAAAAGTATAACATTTATTCAATTAACCCCACAAAAAAGTTTCTTTTTTTCTTTTTATTTTTTTGGGGTAGGGTGCTTAGCTTGTGAGTAGTACGAACTCGACTCGGTCAAAACTCGGTAAACGCTTGACTCGAGTTAGTTCTACTCGAACTTGAACTCGACTGAAGATCTTAACGAGCTGAGTCGAGCAAAGTCTAACTCGACTCTATAAGCTCGCGAGCAACTCATTAATTTTTTAAAATATATTTTTAGTAATTATTTAAAAATTATTTCATTCAAAAAATAAATCTAAATAATAATTATTAATTTATTAATAAATAATTTAATAAGTTAACTAATCTATTTTTTTAATAAATAATAAAATATTATTAATTAATAATATTTTTTAATAAAAAAATCCCAATCCTAATATCCTCATATAGTATTAGTAAATTTTATTTTTAGTTAAAAAAATAAGATAATTTTTTTAGTGAGCTTAACGAGCAACGAGTCGAGTCGAGCAGTAATTTTTTTAACGAGTATGAGTCGAACACAATTTTAACGAGCAACGAGTCGAGCATCAAAATTTTTTAATGAGCACGAGTCGAGCACTGCCTAACTCGCGATCGACTAGCTCGATAAGCACCCCTAAGGTATTATTATTAATTATCTTAAAACATACAACATAATAATTTATATGTATTCTTGTCTTAAAAGCCATTTGGTAACTAAAAGACTAATGAAAAAGCCACTTTTAGCAAGGAAAGTGTTTTTGACAATGCCTCTATGGGTTTTCTTTTCTTTTGCTTTCAGAATTTTGTAACTGAATTGCATCAATAAAGTATTTTCCAACTGTAAAGATGAAAAAAGAAGGTGATGTCAGTAAATAAAGAGACGAGCAGCAATCTGCCAAGTGCCAATTTCATGATTGGCAAGGATGACACCATGCAAGAATCTTTAAATGATATTTAAAGTAAACAATCTCATGTACATTTTTCCTAAAGAAAAACAGTATTTGGTGACAAAAATTGAGTGGCTTAAGGTTAGCAGTCAGGAATGAAAAATCAATGTATTCTTGATATACATCATGAGTCACGTCCTCATGGGATGCATATTACATGATTGAAACCCTTGGTTTGGGTGTAGGGTCAAAAGAAGGAGAGTGAAAATAACAAAAGCAAAAGTGAAAGTGACAGCAAAGATTGATAAAGAAGATTAGATGCTGCCCTGTTTTGGGTATGGATGAATGGTGCAGCTAATAATTGAACGAGTGAATTACAATCCACAAATGAGAAGCAAGGGTAGAAAAAGAAAGTTGAACGGTCCAAAAATATAGTAAAATAACAGTATTGCGTACTTATGCTAGAAAAATCATATTTCTAAAGCAATATAATACATAGGCTTTGAAATAAAAGACATTAATAAAGAGTAAAAATTCCATACTTGTAAAAAATCTAAAAAGAGGTTTCGATTCGTTTTTCTTCTTCTTCTTAAAGGGTAACATATAAAACTAAAATTTGAGCTTATTGACTTGACCTTTGTCATAGGGTAAAAATTGATTTGACTTTTTTTATTATTACTACGGGCTTGTATTTTGTTACATATACTAAGTTCTAAGGGGAGAACTCGAATCTCGAATCTTTTCACTTTCTAAAAAGGTTAAATGGGAAACATCTGGCCTTAATTGCTACATCGATTTACTGCAAGGATGTTATATTATTACTCTAATTAATCTTTTTTTAAGGAAGAGGAAGGTTCTTTGAACAACATTAAAAAAATATAAAACTTGTATTTTGATATAATAAATAAGGACAAAATGTTTGTTGGATTAAATTGAATTTATTTAAAGTTTTCAAAAATAATTCAAAGTCCGATCATAACCTTAAAATGAGTATTTTGACCATAAGTTCCAAATTTTCAATAAGAGTTTCGAAACTTTCCAAGACAGTTTCCCAAAAAGTTTCGATACTTTGACTCCAACGGTCATATTTTTTCAACGGCTCTTTCGAAGAGTTTCAAAACTTTCTCAGATTTTCGAAACTTTGTGTGCAGAAAGTCTTCCAACGGCTCCAAATCTTCCCAAACGGCTAGAATCAGCTAGTAACTCATTCTAATATATAAAAACAAGTTCAAGACACTTGAAGAAGGATACACAACACTTATCAAAGCATTAATCATCAAGTGAGCTTTAATTTGTAAACATCTTCCTTTTTAGAGGTTTTCTTGTTTACAATTCTTTTCCTTTGTAAAGGAGTTTTGGTTATAGATAAGCCTTTGAAAAGCTAGGGAGTTTGTAAAGGTTATCTCTTTATCCTTGAAAAAGAAAGAATGCATTAGTGGATTTGTTGGAAAATTCTAAGTGATGATTTTAGGTAGTGGATGTAGACTTCATTCAGAGAATTGAACCACTATAAATCATTGTACAAATTTTCTATCTTTATACTCATTACTCCCTAAACTTCAAAAAACCAATTTACCCCCTCTTGGCATATTTCGATTAATCGATCGAACTTCATAAATCCTAACAATCGGTATCAGAGGAGGTCAAAAATCGAAGGTATAACAACCTTGTGAAGATCCTTGAAGCTCCACATCAATTTCCTAAAGCAACCGAGAATATAGCTTTTTCCTCTGGCGCTTACTATATCGAATATTCTTAACCGGTTAACAAGCCACCCTATTTCAATGGAGCAAATTATGCTTATTGAAAGAACAAGATGATGCTCTTCATTCAAGCTACCGATCTAGATGCTTGGAACTCTACCTTGACGAGTCACTCTACTCCAATTAGAGTTATGGCAGAATGGAGTGAAAGAGAGAAGAAAGAGTTCCAACTCAATGCTAAGGCTATGCACATTTTGTTTTGTGCATTAGGCCCAGATGAATATGGAAGAGTTTTCTCTTGTTTAAATGCCAATGATATTTGAGACAAGCTCCAAGTCACTCATGAAGGAACCGATGAAGTAACGTAAACGAAAATTGGTATTCTCAATCATAGCCTTGAAAAATTCAAGATGAAACCGGATGAAGACATCAAAGCTATGACGAATAGATTTTTCGTGAGTGTCAACTATCTCAAGGGATATGGAGAGATCATCCCTAACGAGAATCTTGTTAGGAAGATGATATGTTCTCTTAAAAAATCTTGGCAATCGAAGAAGACGACGATCATTGAAGCGAAAAACTTAAAAACCCTATTGCTTAATGAACTTATTGCCTACCTTCTCACTCATGAGATGATGGAAAATGAGGAAGAACAAAAAGAAGAGAAGAAACAAGAAAAAAAAAGAAAAATGTGTTGCCTTGAAATCCTCTACTCAAGATGAAAGCACCTCAAGTGAATAAGAGGATGAAGAAGAAGAAATGAACAAGTTCTTTAAAAAATTTAAACGATTCATTTCATCCAAAGAAGACAAGAAGCATGAATCGAGCAATAAGAAAGGTCCCTCGATATGCTTTGAGTACCAAATAACAGGACTTGTCAAGTATGAATGTCATCTCCTAAAGAGGAAGGGATCAAGCAAAAAGAAGGCATTTGTGGTGGCTTGGAGTGATGAAGAAAACTGCGATGATGATAAAGTAGCCAATCTATGCCTCATGGCCATCGAAGAAGACTCGGTGATAACTTTTAACTCTTTTGATTTAAATTCTTATTCATTTAAGAGTTACAAGATGCATATGATGAGTTGTATTTGGAATTTGAGGCCAAGAATTCTAAATATAAGAAATTAATTTCAAAATTTAAAGTTGAAAATAATTTGATTTTGAAAGGAAAAGTTGATTTTGAAAAACAAAATGAAACTTTGAAAAATGATTTAGAGCTTTCAAAAATCAAAATCAATGATTTAGAAAAAGAAAATTTTGATTTGAAAGTTAAGCTTGAAAGTTTAACAAAAGAAAAATAATTAATTTCTAAAAACAACTCATTATGTTTAAAAAAGACAAAATGCCCACATTGCCATTTTTATGGTCATTTGGAACATACTTGTCCTTTAAAGAAAGGAAAACATTTTGAAATTAGACAAGTATGAGTTCCTAATGGAACAAGGGCATTGAAACTAACGTTCAAGGATCTAAAGCAATTTGGATACCAAAATCCAATTAAATATCTCTTGTAGGTGTGCGGGAGCAATGATGATGAAAGTGAAGATATTCAAATGCTCTAGCCACACTTGAAAAGGAATGAGTAACTTATAAGCTTAATGTTTTTGTTTTGATTAATTTGTTGTCTATTTGTTGTATGCATGTATGAGTTTTGAACTTAAATGATTTTATGTTGATTTTTCATCTCATGTACGTTAAAAAGTGTTGTGATGAACATTTTCTGAAGTTTTAATGATTTTTCATAAATGTTTATTCATCATAATGAATTTTGGTCAAAATTGGTTTTAATGCTTTGTTTTTACAAATTTTAATTTTTGACCTTAATTTAAATATTTATGCATGTGGTTTATTGCAAATGATATATCTCTAACAATTGATATCAAATTTTCAAATGCATAACATTTTTGGATAGCTTTATGCACATGCACTTAAATACAACAATTGATATTGCATAAAGTATATTAGACTTGAATATATTGAATTTCATGTGCTACTAACATGTTTGTTCATCTTTGTAGAAATTCAATGTCTTTTCAATGTCAAGCTTTTAAAGTCAATTTTTTTAATGCATTTGTTGAGGAGGTGCTTTTGATTTTTCAAATGAATTTCAATGTAAAATTTCTACTTACTCTCCATTTTATTTTTTGAACCTAAATGTTTGAATTATTTTTTATATAACAAAAATGTGGAGAAGTATGAGTTTGAAAAATTCAATTTAAAGAATAAAAAAGTGTGAGCATTAATATTTTCCAAATATTGCTATTTTTCATTAAATGTTTTATTAAGGGGAGCTTTTGCAAAAAACTATTTTTCAAGGGTTTTGTTATATAAAAAAGGGGAGATTGTAAAAATTATATTTTGATATAACAAATAAGGGCAAAATGTTTGTTAGATTAAATTGAATTTATTCAAAGTTTTCAAAAATAATTCAAAATCCAATCAAAACCTTAAAATGAGTATTTTGACTAGAAGTTTCAAAACTTCTACAAGAGTTTCGAAACTTTCCAAGACAGTTTCCCAAAAAGTTTTGATACTTTTCAAGAGTTTCGAAACTATCTCAAGAGTTTCGAAACTTTACCTAAAGTTTCAATATTTTGGCTCCAACTGTCATATTTTTCCAACGGCTCTTTCGAAGAGTTTCGAAACTTGTGTGCAGAAAGTCTTTCAATGGCTCCAAACCTTCCCAAACAGTTAAAAACGACTAGTAACTCATTCCAACATATAAAAATAAGTTCAAGACACTTGAAAAATGATGCACAACACCTATCCAAGCATTGATCATCAAGAAATTTTTTTGCACTCTTCTATTCATTTTTCTCTAGTAAATAGCTTGTTTTTAGTGAATTTTAATTTGTAAACACGTTCCTTTTTAGATGTTTTCTTGTTTACAATTATTTTCCTTTGTAAAAGGATTTTGGTTCTAACTAAGCCTTTGAAAATTAGAGTGTTTCTAAAGATTATCTTTTTATCCTTGAAAAAGAAATAATAAATTAGTGATTTGTTGAAAAATTCTAAAGAGCTTAGGTAGTGAATGTAGATTTCATTGAATGAGTTGAACCAATATAAATCATTGTACAAATTTTACTATCTTTATACTCCTTACTTCCTAAACATCAAAAAACAAATTCGCCCCCCTCTTAACATATTTCGGTTGATCGATCGAGCTTCAACGAACCCAACCAAAAAGACCATCAGTCAATAAATTAAACATTGGAATGCATGCTGTGTTTAGAGATAACAGTGACCTGATTGGTCTTATGATTCTGATGAGTGTATGGATGAACTCTTAATTTTGGCTATCAACTCAACCAGGCACAAACCATTGATAAAAGTTGATAACTTACAAATGTACAGATTTCGTTTAGAATCATAAATCCACCAAGAACAATAATGCAAAGGGAAAGAATGAAAGAAAACCAATGATTTGCTTTGCTTTTTTGCCTCTCTTTTGAGGATTTGGTTCAATAAAACTGTCCCATATATTGATGATCATCAATTAAGATGGTCTGTCTGCTTTCAAAAGAAGATTAAAAAAAATCAATCAAGATGATGAAGGACCAAGAATCAATGGTGAAGAAGGGGGAAGTGAGCGTCTGCTTCGGCTTCTTCCTCGAGTTTGAGATTGAGTGATCGAAGGCGATGAGTTCGAAGAAGAGGTCGAAGATGACGTGAATCTGTTGGAATCGTTTGCCAATTTCTTCTTTTCTCCTTCACAAGATTTGTCTTCGATTCTGTGATGCCCAACTTTGGTAGCATTTAAAGTCACCGGAAGAACACAGTTGCAGAAGAAGCCTACAAACGCAAAACTAAAGTCAAATTCTGAAAACAGAAATCAAAATCAATAAAATGAATGAACATATTGCAGTACATGTGTTACAGAACTATTCTTATAGATGTCACTTGATCCGAATAACATAAATAAAACTGACAAAAGCATTGACTCAATTCTTCCGTTGTTGACACCTTCAACCATTATATATCCTACCCAGGAACGAAATCAGTTTCCATGGACTTAAAACAGCAAATTGATTGAAAAGAAAACATTAAACAGCAGAGGTGGCTTAGTCTTACCAATTCTAGCAAGGCGATTGACCCAGCTTGGGATTGGATTCCCAGTCAACCTGATGCAAGCATCATTGCAGAAATGGTTACAGTTTTTGGTGATCAAATTGTAAGCATTTCCTTTGTATTCCTCAGCTAAATCCTCCATAATTCCCCTCACATCCACAGGACCCAACTCCGTTTTCCCTATCAAAATTGATTTCCTAAAGCTGAACCCTTCGCAGTGTTTTGGTTCTGCCTCAAATATCCCTGTTGTTGGATATTCGTGAGCCCCAAACGCATATTCAACCCCATGAACTGCCACCCCAAAAGAAAACCCATAAATCAGCTGCTTAAAAACAAATAGCAGGAAACCAATTCCACAAGCTCACTTCAGCTAATGTTTTCAGCTTTTTTTCTTTCTTGATCTAAAAATGAAAAAAAAAAAAAAGAACATCTAAAGAATCCAATCCAATGATTTAGCAAAAACAAAAACACCCAACCCATAGATCTAGCTTCCAAAACTGGAAGCAGAAACCATTACATAAAAGAAGCTAAAAAAAGTTGGAATTTTTGTTTAAAGAAGGAAGGTTCATTGTTGAAAGTTGAAAGTGGTAAATTGCAAGAAAACTGACCTTGAACACCAGAATGATAAACCCCAAGTCCGAACCAATAAGCATAGCCATTCATTGGCGTTAGATCGTACACGTTCAGATACACTGGTACAGATCCTGTTTCCACGCAACTCGAATTTTTACGACACAGCATCTTTTCTCAGGGGCGAAAATTATTCGAAGGCCTTTTTTTTTTAATGACAATGATAGTCGTTTGTTTAATGAAGAAGATCGCTGATATAATATAAAAAGAGAAACCAGCTTTTTTTATAAATAAATATGGTAAAGTCGGGAATAGGAATCTTCCGATTAGTGATTACGGGCATCATCGGCGGCAGATAGTGGCAGCGCTGCCCCTGATTTCTTTTTTATATATTAATTTACATATATTTTTATAATAACTTGAAAAACATTTGCAACATATATATAGTTAATTTAATCTAAATTCGGACATTTTGTGGGACAAATTAAAAATAATCCATGAATAATAGGAGTTGGAGTTTGGAAAAATAACGAGGATTGCCATTGTGTGCTTTGTTTAAGAATTCCGAAACTCCTTTTTTATTTTTATTCTTCTGTAGAAAGTAACGAATACTCATTATGTTACATGGCGGTACATTGTACCCATCGGCAAATGCGTTTAGCTTTTCCTTTCTCAAAAATTGATTTGATTTTTTTATTAAATTAGTTTAATTATAAGAGATATTATTTGTTTTTAAGACTTAATTATTTCATTTGCTAATAAACGTTCAAATATCTACAGCTCAGTCAGGGTGAATAAGCGCTCATCTTGAAATCTGATTTTTTTCGATTAGTTATTTATTTTAGTGATGGTGTCCATCTTGAAATTTGAGTTTTTTTATTAATTAATTATTTATTTTACGGACGATGCCCACCCTGAAATTGTATTTGTACTCATCCCATCTAAAAATTTTATATTGTTAACATATGTGTGCCCACCCCGAAAAATATTTATGGATCCGTCACGGAATATCATGCAATCATTAGTGCTCGAATCCAAAATACATAAGAATAACAATGATACTTTTAACAATTATGATCATTTGGTTTGTGCTTATTTAGAAAATCTTTAAAAAGAAACCAATAGGGGTTAGAAAATCTTTGTACGAATACTCTTCCACCAAAATCAGGTGTGCAACGCGGGTCTATATAGATTAATCAAGACAAATCTCTGAACCGAAAGGTCAACTAAAAAAGATTTTAAAAAGAAAATCAGATTTTTTTTCATTAGATTTAATATGATTATACATATAATAATAAATGAATGCCGTTTAATATTTATGCCAATAAATCTGTGTTGTATATAATTCTATTGTTCTTTTTAGAATAAAAGGAACTGTTTGATATTTGATGATCTTCATTTTAGGTGCAGACAAGGGAGATGGGATCAGTCGGATTAGATTGTATTAGTTTAATGTAAACGTCAATTAATAAATGAACTCTAAAATGCCATTTACTTGTTTTTTAATCATCAATTTATTATAAAGGGGTATGGAATGGATCCTACACTTGTCACTGAAATAACCCAAGAATATTTTAATGTTATCAAAAATTAAAATTTAATTTGATGGCATGAAAAACCCTATAAACATAGTTTTCTTTTATTCCCGTGTCGCTCGTCTATTTCTTTTTCATATTTGTTAATTGGAAGCGGTAACAACTTTTAATGTTGGTCGTCGATCGTCGATATTTTTTATTTTCTTTTTTTTTCTATATCATATCTTTATTTTTTTAATAAGTTAACATGTGTTGCACGTTTTCATTTGTCTTTATGACATATTTTCTTATGTTTTTTTAGCATTTTTTGGATTCTTTGGCTGTTTTTATTTATCTCTTTTCTAAGGGTTGATTTCACATCGTCACGACTGATCAAGATGACTCTTATATGATATCTTGTGATCTTCCCTGCTTTGCACTCTTGGATTGAATTTGAATATCCATTTGCGTTCGTGGATAGTTTTTCATGTATGGTCATCTTTTGATCATCTTTTATGGTTCGTTTGCCGATGCGATCAGATATGTTTGTATCTATTTTTGTTTGAGTTTCTTGGTTAGATTTAATCTTTCTTTGTATGGTCTTATGTGATATTAAATTACTAGTTTTATTTCAATTATTATAAGAAATTTTCTAATTATATACTTAATTTACGATTGTGATTGTAAATCTTTATTGTAATATGAGATATTTCTATTTTGAATAAAATTAGTTGATTCTGTAAAAAAAAATTGATGGCATGAAAAATATATTATATAATTGGAGAGTGAGGGAATTTAAATAGTTATTAAAATAAATTCAATACTTATTAATTTTATTATTACAAAATTTATATTGACATCAGTTTTGATTTAATTCTGAAGAATATGAATAAATTCTTAGTTTAACTTAATGCTTAAGTGAAAACCCTTTGTGATAGAGGTATTGAATTTGAATCCTCTTTCTTTCTAATTGCACAACTTATTTTTCTTTATTTTTGTGTTATCACTTTAGATATAAAACATTAACATATTATTGGATTGAGCAACATACTATGCTTTTCGAGAAGCTCAACATCCAACAGCCAGGCCATCAGCATCTCTAACAACCTCGACGCACGTCAATAAAACCATGGGATTACTTTTGGAGGCAAAATTGGCCCAATCCAATAAAGGGAGTGAATAATTGGCCCAATAGGACAGGTAGGATTTTATTTTGGGATTCACGACATTTGTTACAATGTTTCTGGAACTAGTCACATTAAGGTGATGTGTTCTAATAGAAAATATATTTTATTCGATTGATTCTTCTGATTTATTATTTAATTATTTTTTTGGAACTCGTCCTCTTGAGGCGATGACTTTTATTAAAATAATATTTTTAATATTTTTTCTAATATGGAGTTTTAAAAAAATATATAAAGAAAAAAATAAATAAAATTCGTCATGTCGATGTGATGAGTTCCGTCTATCATACTGAGGTTTTATTTAGTTCATAAACATACAACTATTTTTTATTATGTTTTAATCCTTGTAATTAGTAGTCTCATCAAAAGTAATATTCAGTTCTTCGATTCTCCATGCTTTTTTTTTGTTGTTGTTCACATACAAATTGAAATCATGCTTTTGGGTCTCAATCATTTATCTTTGTTTCTTCATCATTGTTCTTAGTTGGTGGGATATTCGAGTTGGAAGCAACATCCTCAACCATACAATCAATGTCGACATCAATTAACTATACAAACAAAGCGACATTAGATATATAATTTTAGTAGTATTTATCAATCATACCAACAAGGTCATAATCATTGCTTAGATGAAACTTCATGCATGGTAGTGACGATTATAATATAATGAAGATATTCTTCTATTGCTTCTGAGTTTAACCCTTCTTTATATTTTCAATTTTAACTCATTTAGTTGAATGTTTTCTTAAAAAACATGCTTAAAGATTTGCAATAATAAAAAATAATTGTAGGAATAATAGCCATGCTAGGAAAAAAGTCAAGCTTTGAAAGTAAAAGACTCAAACTTTTTTTTTAGATTTTTTTACTTCAAATGAGTAAAATACCTTTAACCTCACACATATTTATAGGCCACCAAGAAGCGCTTCATGTAGGACGAGAATATAAAAAAATAGGTTTATGAAAAACTACATAACATTAAATAAAAACATATAAAAATAGGTTTGTATCAATCCTTGTCTGATATAACATTGGAATGAAGTGATATAATACTGAAATGAAGTGATTAGGCACTGAAAATGTTTTTTCATTGTGTATTAATTGATGTATGAGAAAATGAAGTTTTTCTGAAATGAAGTGATATATTACTGAAAATTTTCTAAAGTGAAATAATTGGGCACTGAAAAGTTTTTATCATTGTGTATTAATTGGTGTATGAGAAAAGGATGTAATACATGGTCATTGCTGATAGCTCATTTGTGAAAATTTTCTGAAATGAAGTGATATATTATTGAAAAGTTTTTGAAGTGAAGTGATTATGACTCGAAATTTTTTTTCCATTTTGTATTAAATGGTGTATAAGAAAATGTCATTTTTCTGAAATGAAGTAATATATCACTTAAAAGTTTCTAAAATGAAGTGATATCTCACTAAAAAGTTTCTATCACTGAGTTGATTGGTCATTGATAATAGCTTCTTTTTTTTCAAAAATTTGCTTATGTTATGTGAATCTTCACAAAACTTTTACTTTCTAAAACTTTATTGAACCACTAGAAACTTTTCTCAAGCAATGGCTAACAAATTTTTCACAATTGTCCATTAAAATGGCTAAATTATACGAACTGATGATGGTGTTTTGTTTACGTCATAAAGGCCCGTAAACATGATGTTCTGTTGGGATTTAAGATGAAGCTCAAATTGAACAACCAAATACTTGCCAAGAGGGGGCGAATTGGCTTTTAGAGTTTAGAGAGTGAAGAGTAAAAAGAGATAGAAAATTTGCACAAGGATTTATAGTAGTTCGACTTCTCAACCAAGTCTACATCTATTACATAAGCTTCTAACTTAGTATTTTCTAACAAATTCACTAATTTGTTCTTTCTTTTTACAAGACAAAGAGATAACCTTTACAAATCCCTATATTTTCGATGGCTAAGATAGAATCACTCCCCTTTTACAAAGGATAAAAGGTGTAAACAAGAAAAACCTCTCACAAGGGAGGTGTTTACAAAATTTAAGCTCACAAGAAAACAAATAAAAGATTTGCACTGAGCTCAAAACATAAATATTTACATGAGAGAGGAAAATAAAAATTGAAAGCTATTCTCTTGTGTTTGATTGCTTGGATAGGTGTTCTAACCCTTCTTCAAGTGTTCTAACCCTTCTTCAAGTGTTCTAACCCTTCTTCAAGTGTTCTCAACTTGTTTTTATATGTTGGAATGAGCTTGTAGCCATTTCTAGTCGTTGGGGATTATTTTTATGCAAAATAAAACTGCATAGGACAGGGAGTATCGGTACTCCTATAACGAGTATCGGTACTGCCTGTGTAATTTTTAAATAAACTAGTCGTTACTAGCCGTTGGGCCTGATCAGTATCGATACTATGCTTCATGGTATCGATACCACTATGTAAAATAGTATTAATACCCCCTTGAGTATCGGTACCTATTTTGAATTATGGAATTTGAGCTTTTTGGAAAACAACTGGTAGTATTGATACTACCTAGAGAGTATCGATACTTCTATCACCTTTAGTATCGATACCACATGAACAATATCGGTACTGTTCATATAGTATTGATACTATAAGAACAGTATCAGTACTACATACTTAGAAAACTATTTTATGCTCAAATTCTAGTTTAATGGACTTTGAATTATTTTTGAAAACTTTGAACAAATTCAATCAAGTCCAAAAATATTGTGCCTTAATTTTTTATATCAAAATATTATAAAACATAGTTCAACAATCTCCCCATTTTTGTATATAATAAAACATTTGAAAAATTGTTTTGGCAAAACTCTCCCTTAATAAAACATTTAATGAAAAAGATACATATTTGGAAAATATTAAAGTTCCCCATTTTTCATTGAGAAATTGAATTTTTCAAACCTATACTTCTCCCCCTTTTTGTTATATCAAAAATAATTCAAACTTTAAAGTTCAAAAATAACAATGGAGAGTAAGTGGTAAATTTTAGCATAAAATCATTTGAAAAATCAAAGCTCCCCCTCAATAAAAGCATTCCAAACAAAAAAATTGACTTTAAAAGCATTACACTTAAAAGATATTGAATTTCAACAAGGGTGAACAAACAAGTTAGTAGCACAAGAAACTCAATATATCTAAGTCTAATATACTTTATGCAATACAAATTTTTGTATTTAAGTGCATGTGCATAAAACTATAAAAAAATGTTATGCATTTGAAAATTAATATCAATTGTTAGAGAGATATAATTTGAAATAAATCACATGCATAAACATTTAAATTAAGGTCAAAAATTAAAATTTACAAAAATAAAGCATTAAAACCAATTTTGACCAAAATTCATTATGATGAACAAACATTTAGAAAACATTAAACTTTAGAAATGTCATCACAACACTTTTAGCATACATGAGATAGAAAATATAAAATTATTAAAAAAAAAAAAACTTAGGCATGTTTAAACTAAATGAGAAACCAATTATGCAAGATAATCAAAATAAACTTAGATG